>NC_041394.2:225499141-225501641 GCF_900747795.2 Erpetoichthys calabaricus | reverse complement strand
ATGAGACAAAAGTTGAACTTTTTGGAAGGCCAATGTCCCGTTACATCTGGCGTAAAAGGAACACAGCATTTCAGAAAAAGAACATCATACCAACAGTAAAATATGGTGGTGGTAGTGTGATGGTCTGGGGTTGTTTTGCTGCTTCAGGACCTGGAAGGCTTGCTGTGATAGATGGAACCATGAATTCTACTGTCTACCAAAAAATCCTGAAGGAGAATGTCCGGCCATCTGTTCGTCAACTCAAGCTGAAGCGATCTTGGGTGCTGCAACAGGACAATGACCCAAAACACACCAGCAAATCCACCTCTGAATGGCTGAAGAAAAACAAAATGAAGACTTTGGAGTGGCCTAGTCAAAGTCCTGACCTGAATCCAATTGAGATGCTATGGCATGACTTTAAAAAGGCGGTTCATACTAGAAAACCCTCAAATAAAGCTGAATTACAACAATTTTGCAAAGATGAGTGGGCCAAAATTCCTCCAGAGCGCTGTAACAGACTCATTGCAAGTTATCGCAAACGCTTGATTGCAGTTATTGCTGCTAAGGGTGGCCCAACCAGTTATTAGGTTCAGGGGGCAATTACTTTTTTTTTTTTTTTTCTCCCTAAATAATAAAAACCACCATTTACAAACTGCATTTTGTGTTTACTTGTGTTATATTTGACTAATGGTTAAATGTGTTTGATGATCAGAAACATTTTGTGTGACAAACATGCAAAAGAATAAGAAATCAGGAAGGGGGCAAATAGTTTTTCACACCACTGTATATATGTAGATATGTAAATTTGTATATGTATATATATGTTTATGTGGATGTGTATATGTGTATATACGTATATATATGTAGTTATGTGTATATGTAGATATGTATATATATATGTATATGTATATATATGTTTATGTGTGTGTGTGTGTGTATATTATATATATACAAGACAGCAACACTCATAACAATGACAACACAATTACATTGACAATCATGTTACGTTATTTTTAAAATGTTTCCTTTTTTTTTTTTCATAACCTCTTTAACACACTACTTCTCCGCTGCGAAGCGCAGGTATTTTGCTATATATATATATATATATCTGTATGTGTATATATATATATGTGTGTGTGTATATATATATATATATATATATATATATGTATGTGTGTGTGTGTATGTATGTGTATATATATATATGTTGATATGTGTATATATATATGTATATATATGTGGATGTGTATATGTATATATATATATATGTAGATATGTATATATATGTATATGTATATATATGTTTATGTGTGTGTGTGTGTGTATATTATTATATATATAAAAGACAGCAACACTCATAACAATGACAACACAATTACATTGACAATCATGTTACGTTATTTTTAAAATGTTTCCTTTTCTTTTTCATAACCTCTTTAACACACTACTTCTCCGCTGCAAAGCGCGGGTATTTTGCTATTTTTCTATATATATAAAGGAGAGTTGGGATCCGAGAGACTGTGTTTGTGTGTTTGTGGAGGGATGGAGAGTTAAGGCGGGTGTTGGAGTCACGTGATCATCTCCCCTCCCATTCACCTCATTTCATTCACTTCATTTCGCTCCGAGCTGAGCTCCGCAGCTGGCGCGGTCTTGCTGTTCTTGATTTGCTTTTCACATGGCCAAGTATACGTTGCATGTTCAAGAGTAAGCTCAGCGCACAACTTGGTCATATTACAACCAGAGGGGCGAACTGACAACATGGTATACAAAGAGATCCTTAACAAATAATTATTGGTATAATTTCCCTCAGTTTATTATTTAAAATTTTAAAGCAGTACTTCGCCACTGCGAAGCGCGGGTATTTTGCTATATATATATATATATATATATATATACAGTAATCCCTCCTCCATCGCGGGGGTTGCGTTCCAGAGCCACCCGCGAAATAAGAAAATCCGCGAAGTAGAAACCATATGTTTATATGGTTATTTTTATATTGTCATGCTTGGGTCACAGATTTGCGCAGAAACACAGGAGGTTGTAGAGAGACAGGAACGTTATTCAAACACTGCAAACAAACATTTGTCTCTTTTTCAAAAGTTTAAACTGTGCTCCATGACAAGACAGAGATGACAGTTCCGTCTCACAATTAAAAGAATACAAACATATCTTCGTCTTCAAAGGAGTGTGTCAGGAGCAGATCATGTCACAGAGATAGAAAAAAAGCAAACAAATCAATAGAGCTGTTTGGATTTTAAGTATGCGAAGCACCGCCGGTACAAAGCTGTTGAAGGCGGCAGCTCACACCCCCTCCGTCAGGAGCAGAGAGAGAGAAAGAGAGAGAGACAGAGTTTGTTTTTCAAGCACAAATCAATACGTGCCCTTTGAGCTTTTAAGTATGCGAAGCACTGTGCAGCATGTCGCTTCACTAAGCAGCTGCACAAAAGATAGTAACATGAAGATAATCTTTCAGCATTTTTAGACGAGCGTCCGTATCGTCTAGGTGTGCGAACAGCCCCCC
>NC_041394.2:225019141-225154141 GCF_900747795.2 Erpetoichthys calabaricus | reverse complement strand
TTGGAAAATGCAGTAGCAGTATCAGCAATTACACATTAACTGTTAAACATATTGTTGGTGTTATCATGTTATTATTAAGACATTGTTAATTAAATATATTTGTACAAATAATAACATCAACATTTTTACAAAATATGAATACAATATGCAAAAAGTTCAATGTAGCATTATAAGGGTGATCTGATATTTGAAGTTTAGTACAATAATTCAGTGCCGTTACCTCCATTTTGGTAGATCTCCATTTTAGTAAAGACAACAGCTGTTGTATATCATATTTTCTGAGAATATTTCATAATTTTTTAACTTGTCTAGCTGTGTACATGTTTAGTTTTGTTTTCATTGGAAACACTTATTTTGAAGCTACATATCACATTTTGAAGATTATGTTGAACTATAGTAAATAGACGAGTTTAGGATTAAAAAGATAGATAGATAGATAGATAGATAGATAGATAGATAGATAGATAGATAGATAGATAGATAGATAGATAGATAGATAGATAGATAGATAGATAGATAGATAGAATTTTATTTGTCCAGGGAGAAATTTGGCTTTTTACAGAAGCTCTTTAAATAAATAAGTAAATACATAAATAGGTAAATAAGTACATAAATAAATACATAAATATATACATACACTTTGGTCTGAACACACACCAGAATGACTATAAAGCAAGAAAAATAAGAAGAAAGAAACTTCTGACTTGGCAGTCACAGTGAGGCATTATCCAGGTGTGTTGCTGTTGGTATAAAGGAGCCCCAGTAGCGTTTCTTGACACACTTCTGCTGAATAATTCATTGGCTGAAAGTCCTTAGTGTTAGTGTGTCAGAGAGAGGATATGCAGCTTTGTTCATAATGGCACTCAGTTTTGTTTTAATTCTCTCCTTCACTACTACCTTCATGGGGTCCAGAGATACATCATATAACTGAATTGTGCTTTTAATTAACTTACTGATTTGGTGTTACCAGCCCAGCACACCGCAGTATAGAAAATCACCATGATCATCACAGAGTTATAGAAAATTTGAAGGATGTTACCTCCCACTTTAAAGGAATGCAGTCTTCTAAGGAAAATGAGCCTGCTCTGCTCTTTCTTATAGAGTTCCTCTGTGCTCTGAGACCAGTCCAAAATGTCATTAATGTGGACCCCCAAGTACATATAGGACTCCACCACCTCTACATCCACTCCTTGAGTAGTGACTGGACATAGAGGCTCTTTGGTGCAGCAAAAGTCAATAACCAGTTCTCTGGTTTTGCTAAGTTGCAGACAATTCTCTTTGCACCATGAAACAAACTTCTCCACCCGACTCCTATACTTTGTCTCAATCCCTTTATCAATTCACTCCATAAGTGCAGAACCATCTGACAGTTTCTGCAAGTGACATAACCTGGTTGTACTCGGAGGTGTACAGAATTTAAGGAAAAGGAGACAAGAGACAAGAATGTTTCTAGTGTTTCTCCAGTGTTGCTCTCATCCGTATTGGAAATGCAGTCCTTGAGTCTCTCAAACTGTGGTCTGCCTGACTGATAGTTCATTATCCAGGACACCATAGGCTCATCTACCTGCATCTCTGAGTTTACTGCTTAACAGGGATGGATGGGTGGTATTGAAGGCAGTGGGGAAATCAAAAAACATATCCTCACAGTGCTGCCAGCTTTGTCCAGCTAAGAAAAAGTCTTGTGGAGCAGAGAGATTATTGCATCCTCCACTCCAATTTTTGTCCGATAGGCAAACTGCAGTGGATTAAGGTGGTTAAACAGAAGAGGATTCATTTAGTTCAGGTTATATACTCAGAGCCATCATATGGAATACACAATGTCAGTATGCAGAGTCATACTGTGGCTGAAACAAGACAACACTCTCCATGACATGTGAAGATTATTGGTATTTCAGGGAGATTATTTCAAGTAGCAATATAATAATATGCCTGTCCATCCATCCATCACTATAACAATTTAATGCACTACAGGAGTGCTGGCAACCAAAGCCTATTCTAGCAACATTAGGCACATTATAAGAACTATTATTGGACCTTGTGCCTGTTGATCTTAGGCATTACGTTAAGAAAGATCACCCGTAAGGTCTGTATGTATATATTGTTGTTGTATGCACTTTTATTGCCAATTAATGAACTCCAAAATAGTGGATCTTTATAGTATAAGACAGCAGTGTAATTCACCTTGCACCTGCTTAGCTTACTATGTAAAACTTTTAAAATGTGATTATATGTACTGTATATATTATATAAAGGAGATTACCTATTCTTTCATTAACACTGTAACATGTGTACTGTGGTTGTGCCTGCTTAGCAAAATCTACCTTCACATTCTGCTCCAGCACGGAAACCCACTCTTTTTAATGTTTTGCTGTTAGTCATTAACAGATCTCTCCAGCCTAAGATTCGTTTAGCTGCTGAATTTTAGAAGGAGAAGAGAACAATGCATAATCAAGATCATTTGATAAGATAACTGTCCAACAAAGTCTTTTGAAGATTTTGATGAGTTTTTTAATACAGGGTTTGCAGAACAACTTTGTACTAGGACATCTGTAAGTCTAAGAAACCACCTTATCAAAATTTTCTATAACATTAAAATGAACACACAAGAAGAGATCCAAGACTTTATGCTGCTCCTTTGAGTCAGGAGATGGTAAAGGAACTATATCTATATTACAAAAGACTCCAGAACCTCCTTATTGTTAACAAAAAGAAACAGCTGCATGGGCGGTGAGAGAAAGCTGGGCACTCGATAGCAAAAAACAAAGAACAACAGACCTGTACTGTTATACAAACCAAATGAACCAGAGATTCTGCCATTCAAATCTCACTGACAAAATCAGACTCTGCACTGATATAAAAGAATTCTTCAGACTTAATAAAGATGGCAACACACAGGAACCAACAACAAGCTGTTACAACAACCCCACCAATAAATCTACAGCAGCTCACTACAGCAGCTCACTTCAGCAGCCATGGACACTGTGAGAGGGACTTTAAAGTCACAGTGCTTATGGGCAACTTCAGAACACAACAAGAGAGAAAGGATGGAAAGTTAAACTGATGCTAAAATTTAACACATTACAAAATGGTTTAAATAAAGGCAACAGTATCATGACCAGATATGAAGATTGTTTACATCTCTCTGACTGAACCAGACAGTTTGACTACAGATCCACATTGTATGGAAAACTCATGAAAATCTTCAAAAGACTTGACTATACAATGTTCTCCTCTCTTTCTAAAATTCAGCAGCTAAATGAATCTTAGCCAGTAGGGGTTGTCACAAACTCGACACAGAGTCATAGAAAGGTTTGGGTCAGCCACCCGTGTAATTGATTTCCTAGCTGCAAAAGTCGTTTTTAAATGAATACTGCACTGATGTGCACACAACCGAGTCCAAGACAGAACTGAGGGAATAGGGAAAAGATGCAGGCTTTTAAAGGGGAAGACAGGAAGTGAGATCATAGGGATCGGGCTCATGGTCTTCAGCCATTGGTTCGAGCCCGGACGTGACATCACAGGGGCTGGAGCCGGCAAGGTCTCCTTCCATAGGCTCGGTCCCGGAAGTGACATCAAGAGAGCCAGGTGGAATCTCCTGTGAATGGTCTACAGGAAATGGAGAAAAAGAGTCAGTGCACTCTGCCACATCCCGGCATGCCTCAGAACTGCCCTTACTCAAGCCCTTTAGCTGCCTCACATGCACACATGTGTGACAGGGTCTATTAATTTTTTACATTGAAGATGTCCTATGTAAAGGTTTTCCAATGTTGTATCTGTCATAGTGTCTATACGTAATAGTATCATCTCCAGACAGAAGAGCAGCTTCAGCGACAGACTGCTGTCACTGTCCTGCTCCACTGACAGACTGAGAAGATCATTCCTCCCCCAAACTATGCGACTCTTTAATTCCACCCGGGGGGGTAAATGTTAACATTTAACATTATACATAGTTATTGTCTGTTTTTCACCTGCATTATTATCATTCTTTAATTTAATATTATTTATTGTATCAGTATGCTGCTGCTGAAGAATGTGAATTTCCCATTGGGATTAATAAAGTATCTATCTATCTATCTATCTATCTATCTATCTATCTATCTATCTATCTATCTATCTATCTATCTATCTATCTATCTATCTATCTATCTATCTATCTATCTATCTATCTATCTATCTATCTATCTAAACACAGGGAACTCCAGTTTCTGTATTACATCTTGCTGAGTTGCCTCAAAAGCTCTCATATTGTAATCTGTTCAGTTGGCCAATAAAAGGTGACATTTTGCTTGACTTCTCATTGCATCCATAATGGCCAACATGGTACAACATCTTACTACTACTGTTAGTCATTGTAAGGTCATAAGTTTGAGATTAGTAGTAAAGAGGCTTCCAGTTGATGTAGCACAGTCTTAAAATGCAACACAATGAAATTCTTTTATCGATTTTTGGCTGGGCTTCAGCAGTTCTCTTTTGCCAAATAAGAACAAGTTCAAGATGCTGCAGACAGAGTTTTAACCTGAAGCAAACACAGTGACCACATCACTCCCATACTGACAATGTCAAATAGAGAGCCATTTTTAAAATATTCTTGCTGACTTTTTTAAAGCCAAGTCAAAGTAACACATAATATGCTAATGTACTGTTCTATGTCTCCACAATATGTATCTACAATGCTTACAGCATTTAAGCCTACAGTATTAAATGTTAAAGACCTTATGACACTGAACTTCTCCCGGTCCCAAAAGCCCAATTATGAATCTTTGAAAAGCGCTTATTTAGCATTAAACCTTTCTTCCTCTTTATTTCCTGAAGCTCTACATGCCTCACCATTCATATCTAGACTTAAAGCCCACCTGTTCTCACCATCTTTAAAATCAAGGATAATGGATTGTAACTAGTACTTTGTGCAATATTAAATTTAGTTTACTAGGCTTGAAAGCAGTATTCAGAAAATATTAATTCATTCTCTTCTGTTATTTTTTATTTTGTTTCATTGTCTTATACTGGAGCGATAATTGACCTGTATGTTTTTTACTAATATAATAGTTCATATGCTGTGTACATTACTTCTTAGCTTTATGCAGTTCAAAATTATTATATTGTCTTTTTATATTTCTAATTTTAAATCTGTCGGTTATACTTTCATGGTGTTCCAGTGTCTGCCAGTGGTAAATTTATTATAATATTCTTAATTCCGTAAAATAATGTGTGATGGTGCATGTTTATAATGGCATTATGTAAAAAATGAACTAATTGATTGAAATGTGATATATTTATATTTCTGAACATTCTATCATGTGCATCAGGGAAATTTCAAATGACTTTTACGCATTATTGGGGTTATGTAGCATCTCCTGTCACCAAAATCATGCCTAACTGCCAACCTGATGTGCATTGTAAAATGAGCCATATAACAAAATTGATATGCTTTGACAAAAAAAATGTAAAACTAGAGAAAATTTAATGTCAGTCATTTTCTCATCATGCCATGTGAATTGTATGTTTAATATACAGTGGATTCAGAAAGTATTCAGACCCTTTCACTTTCTACACACTTATTATGTTGTAGATTTAATTTTAAATTGATAACTTTGCCATTTTTGGCCATCAATCCTCAGTCAATAGCCCATGATGACAAAGTAAAAACATGTTTACAGAAAGATTTGCAAATTTATTAAAAATTAAAACCTTTCATTCATTTAAGTATTCAGACTTTTAATTTAATACTTTGTAGAAGACCCTTAGGTAGCAATTACAGATTGAGTCTTCTTGGGTAAGTCTCTACAAGATTTGCACACCTGGATTTAGACAGTTTATCCCATTTTTCCTGGCAGATCTTCAACAGATGCTTGCCATCCAATATAACAAACTGAAGTCTTGAAGTCTCTCCACTGATGTTCCATGGAGTTTAAGTATGAGCTTCGACTGGGCCAGTCAAGGACAGTCAGAGACTTATCCAGAAGCCTCTCAAGCATTGTCTTGGCCGTATGCCCTGAGTCATTGTTATGCTGAAAGGCGAACTGTCGCTCCAAACTGAGGTTGTCAGCAGTCTGGAGCAGCTTTTCTTCAAGGACGTCTCTGGGTTTGGCTGCATTCATCTTTTCTGATCTGATTCTGACCAGTCTTCCTGTCCATGCCACTGAGATGCTGCCACCACTATGCTTCTCCATAGGGGTGGTATTAAGCCAGTGATGAGCAGTCCCTGGTCTTCACCAGACATAGTGTTTGGAATTCTGCTCAAAGAGTTCAATTTTCATCTCATTAGACCAGAGAATCATTTTCCTCATGCTGTCAGAGTCCTTTAAAGGGTTATATGCCTTATACTCAAGTGTGGTTTCCATCTAGCCACTCTACCATAAATGCCTGATTGATGGAGTGCTGCTGAAATGGTTGTCCTTCCGACAGGTTCTCCCATCTCAGCAGAGAACTTCTGAAGCTCTATTAGATTGACAATTGGTTTCTTGGGCACGTCCCTGACCAAGGACTTTCTTGACTGTTTACCCAGTTTGGCCAGAAGGCCAAACCTGGTGGTTCCAAACTTCTTCAATTCCAAAAATTACTGAAATCAATTCCTTAGAACATTCAGAACTTTCTGATCTATACTTCACCAGAACTTTACTGCAAAGGTCTTTAAAGTGTTCCTTTAACTTTATGGCTTGGTTTTTCTCCTGACATGCATTGTGAATTGTGGGAACTTTATATACAGGTTTGTGTGTTTCTTAGCTATGTGTAATCAATTCAGTTTGTCACAGGTGAACTCCAATCAAACAAAGTTATAGTTTTAAACAAATCTCAAGGATTATTAAAGCAAACAGGATGCACATGACCACAACCTGAAGCACCACAGCAAAGGGTCTGAATACTTACATAAATGAAAGATTTCAGTTTTTGATTTTTAATGAATTTGCAAAACTTTCTGAAAACATGTTTTCACTTTGTCATTATAGGATATTGAGTATAGATTGACGGGCAAAAATATCCATTTAAAAATTAAATCTACACCATAAAGTATGCAGAATGTGAAGGGGTCTTAATACTTCCACTGTATATTCAAGAGAAATTATGTTCTGTTTGGACAAGCATTTTTTATGTCTGTCTGTTTTTCAAAAGAGAACTACTTAACAGATTTAGATCAGGTTTTGTTCTATAATTTGCTTGAACTTTCTGGTTGATTTTGCGACTTCTCTCATTGCGCTATGTATCATAGTTCACTTGTGATACCGATTTATTTGTGCGAATCCAAGAGACACACAGCAGGCCGAGGGGAGGGGGGAGATACCCTCTACACTCATGAGCCAGCCTCGGGCCGTATCTTACCTCCACTTAGCTAGCGAACAAGAGAACTACTTAATGGATTTTTTCAATAATTTACTTGAACATTCCAGTTCATTTTGTGATTTCTCTCATTGAGCTAAGAATCATAGTTCACTGGCAGGAGCAATTTATTCAAGCAAATCCAAGACAGAGGCTGCGGGCCAAGGGGATAGGAAAGCATAATGTCAGGAGTGGGGAGCCGGGCAGGGCCCTCCTCAATGACCTGTTTCACTACTACACGGGCAGAGCCGCGGGGGACGGCTAGTAGGGCATATAGTGAGAAAATAGTAATTAGGTGATTAATACTGCTGTGTTATATCACTAGCCCAACAGGTGCCTCAAGGAGGCTACCCGACTAGCAGCTCAATGACACAGTAATAAGGTAAGCTTAACCTAGAAGGAGGACTCTTTCCAGTTGTCCTGAAATAAAACAATAAAATTAAGCAAAACATGTAGGTAGCTTTTTTTTGTGGGAGAAACATTCAGAAAAAATCTGTACCTTTAGAAGGTCCTAGTACTCAAAGTTGATGTCATAGCATGAATGTGAAGCGAACACTCTATTAATAAAAGAAATCCTCTATCAAGGTCTTTTGACCATAAAGCCTACATAAGATTAAAATATTTCAACAAGACTCGGTATGTAGCTTTTCTTGTTGTCCTCTCTATTACTTTGCCAAATGCTCCACTGAAGGTCACAATATGTTGTAGCTGCCAATTTTACAAAATATGCAAGCAGAGTAGGTAGAGTTTGGAACAGCCATTGTACTTCTCAATAAACATAATTCTTGAATTATCTGATGTAACCTACAAGTAGCCACCACAGAAAAAAAACTCTGCATATTTCATTTCCAATTAAATTTTATTATGCACTGATTCAAAATGATGCACTTTAAAATGAAGGTTTTTTAATTAAACAGGATGATTAAGAGTTGTTAGATTATAAGTACCATGCGCCATATAGCTAATTGTTTTAATGCTTCATCTAACTATAAGCTGCTGCATCACGGTATTGGAATGTGCAGACCTGCAAAGTAATGAGAGAATTATTCTAACTGTAAATCCAGAAAATTCTCTAGTCTCAATCCTTAGCAAAATTAATTGATTTAAGAGATGCTAAATGAGTTCACTTCACTATGTTGGTAATAATCCCATAACCCAATGCATTGCTGCTTATTGCACAGCACAATGTGCTCTCAATAGTGGTGGTGGATGGGGCATAATAAAATAAGAAAGCAAGACTCACACAAGCAGAATGTGTGCACAGAATATATTAGGAGGTTTAAAATCTGGAATGTTAATACTTAGAAGACTGTAGGTTGTCTCAAGTGTGGGAATTATTAATATTTAGTCGTGAAGAGTGGATTTTTATGCCATCTCAGTTGTGCCTTTTGCTGGGAATCCAATTCAAGATTGTTAGTCACTGACTGACATATCATTTCATCATTGTGCAGTCTGCTTATACAAAACTGCCAACTTATTAAAAGCTCTGATTCAATTACAATTAAATGAAAATAATAAATCATTTATACATTTTGGTGTAGAATAATTGTAAAACTTAGATTTGAAAAGCAAATTGTGGAAATTACTTTTATTTTATTCTCTCCTTTCAGTAAAGAGTATATTATCTCTATATATAATCTTCATTTGGATCTTGATCTTTGTTTGTCCGCGAATGAATTAGAAGAAGAAGCACAACATGGCAATAGAGAGACAGCTAAAACATAGGCATTGCATTAGGAATCTCCTCCAGGCTTATACTACTGAAGACTGTAGTACTCCAGTCACACCTCAAAACACAGACATTCAAACTAAACAAATTGTTGCACTTTAAATTAACTAATCTTTATATATAATCTTCATTTGGATCTTAATCTTTGTTTGTCCGCGAATTCCACTCATGCGTAGACCACCTTCCAGTTTAGTACGTTGTTGTTACTTATGGATGTCAACAATGTGCCAGAATAACGAAAGGCGTGGTGGACAGTGTTACGCTGGTTAGCTTCTGAGGCCTGGTTAGAGAATGAGATTGCCGAAGATAAAAGGTACATGCCCACGTAACATATGAATGAAAGAAAGACAGTGGGTAAAATGAATGACAACGTAACAGCACATTCCGGAAATTATTATTGTTATGTTGTAGCCGGCGAGTGCTGCGCGTCTCACAGTTGTACCCTGACTTGCTCACATGTCAGTGAAGTGATCCCTATTTATGCTTTAAAGAGCCTGGATACCTATATGTCCCCCTTTTATAACCATTGCTCCGTGTATATTGCCTTATTCTTTGGATTGCCACAAAGCAACCTGCTAGATTGGAGAAAGGTTGAGAAGAGATCATGAGAGGAAACGACAGTGTCGTGAAAATGAGACGGACTGTGAATGGAGAGAAGCAGAAATGCTCCTACACCACCACATAATTACTATTCGGACAGTGATTCCGAGTAGGCCGATCCTATCGAATCAATGTCCAAGGGTTTTGTTTTGTAATTTTGTTTCCCTTATAAAAAATCATAAAGCTGTGCGACGAAGGGCCCAGTTCATGACTGGCAGCCGCGTTTAAACAGGGAGCCCTTCACAGACAACTTTAACATTCGCAACGTAGTTGGGCGCACATGGCTAGTATATATATATATTGTGGGCCGTTCATCCCAGCCAATACCCTCTGGCCGCCAGATGGAGCCCTCCCTGCAACATGGAGGTGCCCCGAATTCCAGCAGGGCCTCATGGACAGTGGTGTTTTAATACACAGCCTTGGATACCATGGAGGCCACCAGGAGTCGCTGCAGGGAGGCCTAGGAATTTATGCTTTCCGTATAGCCCGGAAGTATTTCCAAGTCACAGGAACGGAAGAAATGATATACTTCCGGGCTGAAGAAAAGGAGAAGTTTTTTACCTGACCCGGAAGTGATAGAAAGTCACATGGACTGAGGGACAGAACCACTTCCGGGTCAAGGACTATAAAAGGATTGTGGGAAATCCCAGACGTTGAGCTGAGCTGGGTGGAAAGGTGGCAACGCGTCTGGGAGTGGAGGATTGTGATTATTGATTATTTGATTATTGATTTATTAAGTATTGTGGAGTGGAGGGTGCTTTGTGCACATTATTGTCCTAATAAATATTATATTTGGACTTTTATCTGGTGTCTGACGTCTGGTCTGAGGACGACCACGGAGACCCTTAAACTGTCACAATATATATATATATCCTTTTTCTAAAGAAACTCAACAAGCAAAACAATGTAATATGTATATAAATTTGTAAATCAAATCCCATTAAACCAGCAAAATAATTTTATAATGTGTGCAGTTTCTCCAACAAAAAAGCAAGTAATTTATCAGTTCTCATATATATGGAACAATAACTTTCCAGCAACAAAGTAAGTGATTCAAGGAGTAGTATTTGCTAAGAGAACTTTAGATGTGTAGGTATGTTATAAGTGATGCAGGTGCTGATTAATGTAAAATTCCCAACCACACTTGTGGAATGTTGTTAACATGACAACTAAACTACAGCAGATATTTGATTTGATCTAAAATATTTTTTTAAAAAATGACAGACACATTCTTCACTGGATATGAAAAAATGGAATGATAGTTTTTGAATCAAATCTTACTCAAATGGATGGAATTTCATGGGGATGAACAAAGTATTTACATCCAGGGCCAGTGCAGAGGGTGTTGCCTCAGGCAGCACTTTGGCTATGGCAGCATTTTGTTTTTACATTATAAAATAATACTACAGCAATTGAGAATTAATTATAAACTTTAAAAGTTACAAACAAACCAAGTGCCTAATTTTACCATCATATGAAAAAGTTTGGGAACCCCTCTCAGCCTGCATAATTATTTACTTTCAACAAAGAAGATAACAGTGGTATGTCTTTCATTTCCTAGGAACATCTGAGTACTGGGGTGTTTTCCGAACAAAGATTCTTAGTGAAGCAGTATTTAGTTCTATGAAATTAAATCAAATGTGAAAAACTGGCTGTGCAAAAATTTGGGTCCCCTTGTAATTTTGCTGATTGTGCTGATTTGAATGCATGTAACTGCTCAATACTGATTACTTACAACACCAAATTGGTTGGATTAGCTCGTTAAGCCTTGAACTTCATAGACAGGTGTGTCCAATCATGAAAAAAGGTATTTAAGGTGGTCAATTGCAAGTTGTGCTTCCCTTTGACTCTCCTCTGAAGAATGACAGCAAGAGATCCTCAAAGCAACTCCCAAAAGATCTGAAAACAAAGATTGTTCATTATCATGGTTTAGGGGAAGGCTACAAAAAGCTATCTCAGAGGTTTAAACTGTCAGTTTCAACTATAAGGAATGTAATCAGGAAATGGAAGGCCACAGGCACAGTTGCTGTTAAATCCAGGTCTGGCAGGCCAAGAAAAATACAGGAGCGGCATATGCGAAGGATTGTGAGGATGGTTACAGACAACGCACAGATCACCTCTGTACATTGTTCTACAATTCAGCGAAATTTGCACAAAGAACATCTGTATGGCAGGGTGATGAGAAAGAAGCCCTTTCTGCACTCACGCCAAAAACAGAGTCACTTGTTGTATGCAAATGCTCATTTAGACAAGGCAGATTAATTTTGGAACAAAGTGCTTTGGACTGATGAGACATAAATTGAGTTGTTTGGTCATAACAAAAAGAGCTTTGCATGGCGGAAGAACACCACATTCAAAGAAAAACACCTGCCAACTACTGTCAAATTTGGTGGAGGTTCCATCTGTGGGGCTGTGTGGCTAGTTCAGGGACTGAGGCCCTTGTTAAAGTCAAGGATCGGATTTCAACCCAATATTTCAACCCAATATCAACAAATTCTTCAGGATAATGTTCAAGCATCAGTCACAAAGTTGAAGTTATGCAGGGGTTGGATATTCCAACAAGACAATGACCCAAAACACAGTTCAAAATCTACAAAGGCATTCATGCAGAGGGAGAAGTACAATGTTCTGGAATGGCCATCACAGTCCCCTGACTTGAATATCATCGAAAATCTATGGGATGATTTGAAGCAGGCTGTCCATGTTCAGCAGCCTTCAAATTTAACTGAACTGGAGAGGTTTTGTATGGAAGAATGGTCAAAAATACCTCCATCCAGAATCCAGACACTCATCAAAGGCTGTAGGAGGCGTCTAGAGGCTGTTATATTTGCAAAAGGAGGCTCAACTAAATACTGATGTAATATCTCTGTTTGGGTGCCCAAATTTATGCACCTGTCTAATTTTGTTATGATGCATATTGCAATAAACTTAATGTCACTGCTGAAATACTACTGTTTCCATAAGGCAGGTCCTTTATTAAAAGGAAGTTGCTACTTTGAAAGGTTAGCCAATGATAAACAAAAATCCAAAGAATTAAGAGGGGTTTCCAAACTTTTTCATAAGTCTGTATATACTGTCTTAAAAATTGCAAGAGATTATTTCAATTGAAATGTTTCAAAGATCTCATACCTGGAATTCACACCACTTCGCTTCACTGCAAGCATCTTAGCATCAAAATCTTGTTAATTTCTGGGAGATTATTAAGGTGTTACCCTCATGTGCAATGTGTGCTAAATATCCCTTAAGTTTGCAACATGCATGTTTATTTAGAAAGGGTGACACATTTTTACATGTAGAAGAGAGTTTTGAAACTGCCAAGCAGAGGAGTGCAATATAGCCAAGTTTCACATTACATTCAATTTTGCAATTGCAAAACTCAATTTAAAAAAAAAAAAAAATATATATATATATATATATACAGTAGACCCCTGCGAAGCTGCAGTTCAGAGTTCGTGGCCTCAGTTGTTTGCGGATTTTTCCTTAGAACCTAACTAATAATTGTTAGCGGAAACCGTAAATATCTTTCGCAATTGTTTATGGCTTTTTGTGTGGAAATACTGTACTGTAGAGAGAACAGGAAGCAACCGTAGAGGAAAACGCGGGTTGGGATGGTGAAAGTAGCCAATCCAAGAGTGTTGTAGCAGTGCTACTAGAATTTGAAACTGCATCTCCCAGCAGTCCCTGCAGTGGCTCTGAATGGTCTTCTGCTTAGGGTGCAGAGGCTGTTGGGGTCAAAGGATGTCAGCGTGGCTTTTAAAAAAGGGGGCCGGTGACCAAAAAAAAGTTTTTGTAATTTGTGTTTCAAGTTCCTGTCTGTCTGCCTTCTGTTGTGTGGCCTGTACTTATTCGTTTTGTCCTGGATCGTTTCGTGGTTGGGGTCTGGATTGTCTGCCGTCTGCCTGTGTACATGAGGACTGTAAGTGGATTCATGGCCATCCTGCGAAGAAAGGAGCACTACTGAACCCGTTCACCCGTCTTCACCATTTCAGGAACTACCGGTAGGACTATCTTTACATTCCCATTCAACGTGCAGATCTCTGCACTATCTATTTTCATCTGTTGCCGTTTTTCATGGACTTTACTGTGTGTGTTTTGTTTGTGCTTTGTTGTATTTAATGTGTAATCGCCGTAAGGGGAACAGGCATGGTATCGTTGTTTTCATTTATTTCATTTGTTTTCATTACATTCTTTATTTGCTGTTTGATTGCTGGTTTGCTTTGTTTTTCCCTCTGTTTGTGAGTGCGTGTGGGTCGGGCCAAGGCTGGGTATGTCCCTGGAATCTCCACCATAAAAATAAACAAATCACCGTCTTCTTGATGGTGTGAATCTTAGCGGCACCAGACCGCTACAGCGTTATTCATTTCTCCTTGCTGCTGTTTGACTGCTGCCCTGTGACGCATCTTCAGCTGAGTGCTCTCGTGTTTAACGTTTTGCTCTTCTTAAAGCCCCAAGATACCGCTGTAAGGCTCTGCACCTTCTAAGACTTCTGGCAATGAAAATGCGCTTGCATGAATTACAATACATATAGCGGTAACATCAGTATTTTACATTCTAGCACTGCAGGAGACATACCTGTAGCAGTACAGTACTGTACAGTATACGGGTTTACCTTTATATTCTTTTTTTTAGGTAATGTATTAAGCTGAGGGTTTAAACTATAAAAACAGGCATTTTTTTAACCACATCCAAAATTTGCGTTTTTTCACAATTTGCGGGTGATCTTGGAAAGTAAACCCGCAAATTTTGGGGGTGTACTGTATATATATGTGTATATATGTATATATATGTATATGTATATATATATATATATATGTGTGTGTGTGAATCAAACAGAACTGGTGAAGAATTTATACAGTTATATTCTTTCTAATGCCAATTTTGTGTGTTTTATTGATTTCAAGCTAACCCTTTTAATTTTGCATCACATTTTTTCCAAAAGTTATATTTATTTATTAATAACTATTAATTAAATATACCCTAGGTTCTTGTCTATAAGCCGGACTCATGTATAAGCCGGAGACCAAAAATCATACGAATTTTTAAAATAAAATCGTATCATAGATAAGCCGGACTCATGGATAAGCCGAATGTACTATAACCTATAACTAATAGAAGGGAGGGAGGTCAGTGGTCTCACTCGCACCCATTTAATTTCTTTAAGGGGGGAGAGAGTGTGAGATATTGGCGTCTCTCTCACTCCCCGCATGGCGCGGTTGGAGCGGCCGGAGCGCGTTCTTTCTGCTCTGGGCGTCGCCGAGTCAACACGCGCGCGTAGCGGTCATTTAAATTGTGATTTTATATGTAAGCATATTTAAATATATATCGCGGATTTTTTGCTGGTTCGCGGATTTCTGCGGACAATGGGTCTTTTAATTTCTGGTACATGCTTCCTCAGTTGGTTTGCCCAGTTGATTTCATACAAGGGACGCTATTGGCAGATGGCTGAGAAGCTAGATTGCTTACTTTTCTCTCACTCTTGCGCTGACTATCTGTGATCCTGACGTATGGGGATTGAGCAGGGGGGCTGTTCGCACACCTAGACGATACGGACGCTCGTCTAAAAATGCTGAAAGATTATCTTCACGTTGCTATCTTTTGTAAAGCTGATTCCTGAAAAGACATGCTGCACAGTGCTTCGCATACTTAAAAGCTCGAAGGGCACGTATTGATTTTTGACTGAAAAACAAACTCTGTCTCTGTCTCTCTCTCTCTCTCTCTCTTCCTGCTCCTGACGGAGGGGGTGTGAGCTGCCGCCTTCAACAGCTTTGTGCCGCGGTGCTTCGCATACCTAAAAGCCAAACAGCACCATTGATTTGTTTGCTAGAGATTGTTTTCTCTATCTCTATTCTGTGCTCCTGACACACACACCTTTGAAGAGGAAGATATGTTTGCATTCTTTTAATTGTGAGACAGAACTGTCATCTCTGTCTTGTCATGGAGCACAGTTTAAACTTTTGAAAAAGAGACAAATGTTTGTTTGCAGTGTTTGAATAACGTTCCTGTCTCTCTACAACCTCCTGTGTTTCTGCGCAAATCTGTGACCCAAGCATGACAATATAAAAATAACCATATAAACATATGGTTTCTACTTCGCGGATTTTCTTATTTCGCGGGTGGCTCTGGAACGCAACCCCCGCGATGGAGGAGAGATTACTGTATAAGCCGGATTCATGTATAAGCCGATATTCTATTTTTTCATTTTCACAACTTTTTTCCTTAGATAAGCCGCGGCTTATAGACAAGAACTTAGGGTAATTAATAAAATATATTGCCAATTATTCCGAGGATGTCCTGTATTGTGAGAGTATTGTGTTATGAACCCTCTATCTCAATATGCATTGTATCTGGACCAAGTTTGTCAGCTCCTGAATATTAAGGATCTATATGAGTATGGTGCAGTTGTGGGGTAGCAAAAATATGCCTTGCCTCAAGCAGCATTATTTAATGTCATCCCTGTTCACACCACTTACAAGTCCTCAAATGTTGATACATTATAAGTTGTTACTTGTACAACTTGTTTCTAATATTTGTTTTAATAATGAATTAGAATGCCCAAGATGAAAAAAATGTGTAGTTTGTCTTAAAATATCTTAAAGTCAATATTGACATGTATCTAAAAGAATCTGCATGAGCATTCGGTTCTCTGTGCTCTGCTAGATCTACATTTGATAAAATTGCCCACTTTTTGTTCACCACTGCAGCCACACTCACATTTTCTAGTTAAAAACTTAAAGCTGTTTAGGAATCATTGGTGACATCAGAATGAAATGAATGGATTCGGAAAGTACAAAACTGTATGAAAATGCTGAGCACTGTTCACTCAATAATCATGAAATGGAAGCTGCATCACATTGCCTAGACAATACCTAGAAAAGAACATCATTCATAACTCAGAATCAAATCAAGAAGGAGAATTTTCAAGGAAGCTACTGAAAGGCAATTAATCATCTTGAAATATCTATGGAGTTTGTGACTGAGAGAGGAGTAAAGGTGCATCAGTCAGCTATATCAAGAGCTCTGCTTACTTAAAAAAGTCAGTTTATTGCGTTACACCAGTTGTCTGGAGTTTGCAAGAAAGCATGGATCTGAGCAAACTAAGTTACTGAAAAGGTCTTGTAGTCAAATAAGACCAAGAGTGACCTTTTTAGTCAAAGTGGTAGCGCTGTGTAGAAGTGTGTTGAAATATATAGTTCTGTTACTTAAGGCATACAGTATATTTCATTTAAAATAATTCAGAAGATATTTTTGGAAAATAAAGAGGTTACAATATAGGCTTTATGCCATATACAAATACAGATAATACCATGCAAGAAACCTCAATGAAGATGATATTCCTTCTTTAGAATTTTTTCCTTGAATAAAAAAGTTTTTATTAATACATTTTGTGTTTAAATATCAACTGCACTAATAAACAAAAAACATCAATCATGTTTATCATGTTATGAAAAGCTGTTTGATAGATGGTAGGTCAGAAATATAGTATTTAATGTTAAAGCCTGTTTTTTGGATATTATAAAAGATCATGCTGACATTGCATCAGAGCCGTTGATACTTCTGGAGTGATACTGCTGTCCACATGACCATGTACTGTATATCAATAAAGTGCTAAAGAAAGACTAAAGCTTTCACAGCGGTCATTTTTCAAGGAATTTCAAGTACAATAATCCTCTGAGATGCTTCTTATTGATAGATAGATAGATAGATAGAAGAATTCTGCATGAAAATAATTTCAAGGAAAAATGGAAAGCAACACTTCAGTGCATCTGAGTCCTGACAGTGGTAATCCATCCTGGATGAGTTAAAGTAATCTTCTTATATAATACGCTACTGTGGCTGTCCGTTTGTCTGTCCAGGATTTTAAATCACCTGTAGCTCACAAACCATTTGACCTATTGAACTGAAATTTGGTACATAAATACTATGTAACGTCTCCTATCCACGTTCGGGGTGATGATTGACATCCAAGGTTATTACTCTTTTTTTTTAATTTTATTTTATTGTAGAATCAACTCTTGGCAGAAAACAACCTGCTACCTTCTCCATCTCTTCCCCTATCTCTTTATATCTTAAATCATTCTTGAGGCAGATGTAAGACTGAAGTGCTAGCTTAAGTGAAAAATTAAGGAAAACGTACTAAATAATTGCAACACAAACACTGACTTAATCAGTTTTAATGCGAAAAAATGCCGACGAAAGAAGAGAAGAAGCGGGCCGCTAGGATGGAAGAAAGAAGAGCTGCTCAGGAAGCAGAAAGCGCATTAAACCTCTGAGCAAACAAATGCTAAACGTACAGAGAAAGAGTATGAAAACTAGGAATGCTCAAGTCAAGTGCATTTACTTCATATTATCGCCGTTACTGGTAGTAAATATTTACCACCAACCAAAGTGCTAAATTGGAATACACCTTTTAATTTCTGGAGATGGATGTGCACCTGGCAAGGTCAGTATGATAGGAGGACCAGGAGAGACACCAGCATCTGAATACTATGTCCCCCAATATGCTAGAGGGCAGCATCCATAGGATTCTGGTTCCCATTGGACACCCACAGGATATGGGAATTGGAGTTCCTGAACACAGTTCTGTTGGGTTCCATGGGGGCCACCAGAAGGTGCTGCAGGGGGATAGGGGCCCTACTTTGGTGGAGTCCTGTGTGACCTGGAAGTGCTTCCTACATACCTTATCCTAGCCATGGAAATACTGCTGGGTCAAAGATAAAAGAAACTGCATTATCTTAACTGAAAGGCAAAGTCGGAAAGTGGTGGATGAGGCTTGATAGATAGATAGATACTTTATTAATCCCAAGGGGAAATTCACATTGATGGCACGAGTGTGAAGAAAGAGGATTGTTTTCTGGGCTGTTTGCTTTGGTTCTTCTTATTATGATCTGCAGAGTTAATGTTTATTAATAAAAACTGGTTAGGGTGTAATTCTGTCTGGGGTTTTCAGGTTCAGTGGTGCCCCCTACTAGTTACAACCTACAAAAGAAAAAGTTTAAGTTGTTTTAAAGGCAATAAGGTGAGTCATGTAGTTTTATTGTGTAGGGTGTAAATGTTTAGACAAGTAACATATTTAATTTTTTTGACATTAAGATGCTGACTACTAATTTTGTCCTTGAAAACTTCTCAATGATGTTTTGACCATTTCCGTTGTTTTTCTTGAAGCATTCTTTTTGCTATTTACTCTTGATCTCATCTAGAGTCTCTGTCTCACTGATACTAGTAATTTTGTAACAGTGTACTGATAGATAAAGGTTTATGTTACAATAGTTTGCAGTTTTGAGCAACAGAAAAATATATAACATCCTTCTCCAGCCTGTGACAGAAACAAAAAACTAGTTAGATTGTTGTTGCCATTGCATGGTAAAATAAACAGAAAGTGTTTCATTTTTTTCTGATTACTAAATTAGTCTTGGGATTTTAATCATATTCATGCAATCTTTGACCTCATAGCATTGTACAACTGAAGAAAGCAAAATCGTAGGATAATTCAGGATAGTCTTTCCTGTCAACTGAAAGAGTGTGGCCCTTGCAGAATCTAAGAATACACCATAACAAAAAGGAAATCTGTTTTAAGGTCAAACATGCTCCAATATAGGCTCAACAGCCTGGCAATATTACCCATACAATGTGATGAAGCAAAACACTTTAATTTCAACATAGTATTTAAAGAGTTTGTAAAATAAAAATCAAGAATTATTTCTTTGTAAGAACGTAAGTACAGTTTTGTTTTTAATACATTTTTTTTCAAGATATACCAGTGAACATAGCCATTTATTATTGGTACCTGTTAAATGTAAGAGGCCATGACAAAAAGGTCCGTACTGGGCCTTGCAATTATTAAGGACAGGCACAAGCCTGTTCTCTTTTTGTGTGACAACCATATTATTCATCAATTTACATAAGTAAAAAAAGTTACGTCATTGTTGTAAAACAGCTTGTGTATTTATGATATGAAATAGTCTCTTATTTCAACTCTTTCAATTGTTTTATTTTACTTATAAGCTATTGAATTTTCTGTGGTGGGCTGGCGCCCTGCCTGGGGTTTGTTTCTTGCCTTGCGCCCTGCGTTGGTTGGGATTGGCTCCAGTGGGTTGGATAATGGATGGATGTATGGATGGCTATTGAATTTTCAATACTGTTCATTAATATTTAGTTTCATTTTTCTTTTCCACTCTATTCTATCCAGTATATGTCTTTTTCTGCCTTTAAATGAAAGGTTTTATGTTGCTTGTCGCCTGCTACTGCACCCCCACCTCTGAATGACCTATCGCCTGTCAGTATTCCTACTGCCAGCTTATAAGCAGAGACTGGGACATGTTTAGACACTCCTCGTCAGATTTGGATGAGTATGCAAACATTGTAACAGGATTCATTAAAAAAATGTGTGGAAAACCGTGTGCCTGCAAAAACAATCTGCATATTCTTAACATGAAACTGTATAATAGTGACACCAGGAATTTACTGAAGGCACATATTGTAGCAATAAAGTAATAGATAAGAAATGCAGATACAACTTCAGAAAAGCAATCAAAGAGGCTAAATGTCAGTATGGAGGTACAGTCAGCCCTCCCTATCTGTGGTGGAATGGTCCCAGGATCAATCACAATCACAGGATTGGGATTGCGGATACCAAAATCCAGATTCTCAAGTCCCTTACATAAAGTGGGATAGTATTTTTATATAACCCACGCACATCTTTACATATACTTTAAATAATCTAAAGATTACTTATAATGCATAATACAATATAAATGCTATATAAATATTAAATATCTGTATTTAAACTAGGATGTCTTCATAGTTTTACCCTTGAACTTTATTTAAAGTAGTACAGTCTCATATTTTTTACGTCGTCATGGAAACACTATATGTCTACCTGTACCAAACTCTTTCAGGTTAATTTTTGCAGTCATTCTCCTTGAATCAAACACAGATCACTTCCAGAGTCCAATAAAATGTGTCCTTCCTGTCCTGCACAACCCATCATCCTTCTCTATATTGATGACAATGGCAGAACAACAAAGCTCTTCCATGCTGCCCTCCATAGACTGTTTCTGTCAAAGACAATATTCTCGAATGACATAACCAGGTTGACCACAA
Source organism: Erpetoichthys calabaricus (assembly GCF_900747795.2). Classification (NCBI taxonomy): domain Eukaryota; kingdom Metazoa; phylum Chordata; class Cladistia; order Polypteriformes; family Polypteridae; genus Erpetoichthys; species Erpetoichthys calabaricus. The sequence goes on along the minus strand of NC_041394.2, from coordinate 225,133,398 downwards.
CAAAAACGAGCATGTTCATTCCAGGCCAAAATGTTACCCTGTAACTGGATTATTTATCTTATAAAAGATAAAAAGCTTAAAGACAGGAACCCTGTAGTCAAGGAAATGCTAAGTTGTTAGCGAGAGAGACACTTTTAATATGTTTATTACAATGAGCTACAAGTAGGGGAAAGGTATGTTAAGGCAGTTTATCCCATAAATTCCTAATTACTGTTTGTAAGAAGTTCCGTTTTCTTTGAAATTGAAGGTGCAGTGTCCTTCACTCATTATTTAAATATATATATATATATATATATATATATATATATATATATATATATATATATATATATGGAAGAGAAGGTCTGTGATACGGTTTGCATATTTGCAGTTGGAGATCCACAAAGGGAGAAAAAACGAATCAACTATTTTATGATACGTGATTCGTTTTTTCTCCCTTTGTGGATCTCCAACTGCATATATATATATATATATATATATATATATATATATGCAGTATATATATTGTGGAGTTTGGTCCTGAGACAGCCATACTACTATTTACATAAGTGCACACGCAAACCCCAAAATCCCCAAAAGTCCTGGCCAACACTCAAAAGCCTTACTTTCTTCAGGCTGCCTCCTTGCCTCTCCAAGACCTTGTCTTGCTCCTCACCTGACTCTAGCCCACAAACGAAGGGAGGCGGCCCCTTTTATAATCACCTAGATGTGCTCCAGGTGCCTCCCGACAATCTTTCGCCGGCACTCTTCAGTGTGGCAGAAGTGCCGGCTGCACACCTGGAACCACTCCGGGTGTCCCCGATCCTCTTCCCAGGGCTCCGTAGGCATCGGGGCGCCCCCTGGCAGGGTTGAGCTTCAAAGCTCTGTACTTGTGGTCCCCATAGCCACCAGGGCGGTCGCCCCCACGTGGTCTGGGGAAGGTGTAAGCCCTCCTCTGATCCTCCGGAGTGTCCCAGCCGGGTTGCCCCCCCAGCCACCTGTGACAATATATATATATATATATATATATATATATATATATATATATATATATATACATATACATAAATATATATTTATATTTATAGGGCACTTAGCCCAACCCCTTTCAATTCACCAGCTATAAGAAACCCGTTTGCCCAGAAGGAGGTGTCTTTTGTGACCAGAGTGGGCCACCAGGCAGAGCTCCGGTGATAGACCTTAAATTCTGCAATGAGCCTTGCAGCAAGAAGCATAGCGCCAAGAGGCGTTATTTTAGTTGGACAATTTTGCTAATTAAACAGGATGGCCCGGTTTGTGTCCCAACTTTTGCCTTTGCATGATCTGTCATTCCTGCATCAGGACATATAAATATATGTGGCAGAAGTGCTGCATTACAGGACTCGATAATCATCTGGGAACCCCCTGGTGGTGGCCAGCTTCCCAGCTCTGCTTCCATGGCCCCCTTGCAAACCAGGGCGGAAACCCTCTCGTGGTCCTGGGGTGGACCCCAGCTGTCTGCCACAAATTAATACATGTAAATACTGCACCATTTTATATAAAGGACTGGCGCATTCATGAGTTATGGTACAAGGATGATTGTATGTATATATATACATATATATATATATATATATATATATATATATATATATATATATATATATACACATTATATATATATATATATATATATATATATATATATATATATTATACAGTAGACCCCCGCGAAGTCGCGGTTCAGAGTTCGCGCCCTCAGTCCTTATTATTAATTATTACAAACTAATTATTGTTTGCGGAAACCGCAAATACCCTCCTCAATTTTTATGGTTTTTTACGTTGCAATACTATACTGTAGAGAGAACAGGAAGCAGCTGTAGAGAAAACCGTGACTTGGGGTGGTGAAAGTAGCCAATAGAATTTGAAACTGCAACTCCCAGCAGTCCCTGCAGTGGCTCTGATTGGCCCTCTGCTGAGGGTGCTGGGGCTGTTGAGGTCAAAGGACGTCAGCACGGCTTTTAAAAAGGGGTCCGGTGACCAAAAGCAAAAAAAAAAAAGTTTTTGTATTTGTGTTTCAAGTTCCTGTCTGTCTGCCTTCTGTTGGATTACCTGTACTTATTCATTTTGTCCTGGATCGTTTCCTGCATCTGGATTGTCTGCCGTCTGCCTGTGCACATGAGGACTGTAAGTGGATTCATGGCCATCCTGCAAAGAATGGAGCGCTTCTGAACACGTCTTCACCATTTCAGGAACTACCGGTAGTACTATCTTTACATTCCCATTCATCGTGTGGATCTCTGGACTACCTATTTTCATCATTACATTTCATCCGTTGCCGTTTTTCATGATTTACTATGTGTGTTTTGTTTGTGCTTTGTTGTAATTAATGTGTAATCCCCGTAAGGGGAACAGGGGTGGTATCGTTGTTTTCTTATTTCATTTGTTTTCATTTACATTCTTTATTTGCTGTTTGATTGCCAGTTTGCTTTGTTTTTCCCTCTGTTTGTGAGTGCGTGTGAGTCAGGACAAGGCTGTCTTCTCAATTGCGGCTTCTCACACGACGCTACGCTTACTTTAAAGCCTGAGCAGCATGTGTCCTTTTTGGCTGATTTCTTTGTTTCTCTCTCCTCCTCCAGACATTCTCTGCTCCTGTTAGTGGGTGTGTGCTCCCCTATGATGTTTGTCTATTGTTTAATCGATAACTAACTGCATGAGACATGTTTGTTTGAAGTGTTTGAATAAAGATCCTGTCTCTACAATCTCCTGTGTTTCTGTGCAATTCTGTGACCCAAGCTGCACTAAGACTAGCCTGCAAGCATCTGCGCTTACCTCGGTGTGCTTGTGTGCAGACAGTTTAAGCGCAGTTGGCTCAGTGATTTACATCCATGGTGTCAGTTGCACTTTGTACATATTGTTCCAGTAGTTTTTTTAAATAGTTTTTACAGTTCATTAGCAGTGTGTAAAATGATCAGTGTTGCAGTAATTGTGATGCTCTTTGCATGAAAAAAAATGTGTTCCATTAAAATTTCACTTTTTTTTTAATTGTGACGTTTATTTAAAGTGCAGCAAATCAGTATTTGGCGGCAAGGGATGCATTAACCCCCAAGTATGTGGCAGTTTATAGGTTGCCGAAACGAGCTGCACCATCTAAGGCTTCTGGCAATGAAAACGCACTGGCTTGAATTACAGTACATATAACAGTAACATCGATATTTTACATTCTAGCACTGCGGGAGACATAGCAGTACAGTATACAGGTTTACCTTTACATTCTTTCTTTTTAGTTAATGTATTAAGCTGAGTTTGAAATTAAATTAAAGTGTTTTGGGGCATATTTAGGGTTAAACTATGAAAATAGGCATTTTTTAACCATATCCAAAATTCATGGTTTTTCACAATTCGCGGGTGCTCTAAGAACGTGACCCTGCGAATTTTGGGGTGTACTGTATATATATAATATATATATATATATATATATACAGTATATATTGTGATGGACGGCCAGCAGCTCATCTAGGCTGACACATCTAAGACGCTAGATTGCATTTTCCCTGCAGCATGGAGGTGCCCCGGATTCCCACAGGCCACCATGGGAGATGGAGTTCAGCTTCACAGCCCTGCTGGGTGCCATGGGTGCCATTGTGTGATGCTTTAGGGAGACACGGGGATTTTTATTTTCCCTATAGGCCTGAAGAAAAATGCAAGTCTTCATCTGACCCGGAAGTGCTATTAAATCACATGGACAGAAGGACAGGAGCGCTTCCGGGTCAAGGGCTATATAAAGGACTATGGGAGACCCAGCAAGCAGAGCCGGAGTTGGGAGGTTGGGTGACGAAGCTGCTGGGAGAGGAGGATTGATTTATTGGATTGTGATTATTGATTTATTGTTTATTGGGGTGATTGTGTTGTCTACTGTGGCACAATATTGAAAAGAAATTAAAAATATTTCTAGTACTTTTACTTGGTGTCCTGGACGTTTGTCTGTGGGGTTTGAGGAGCAACAGCGCCCTCTGGTGTCACAGTATACTGTATATATATTGTCACAGACAGCCGGGGTCCTTGTCTGGTCAGGACACCTCTTCACTGTATGCACCAGGAGAGCAAGCCTGGTCATAACAGTACCTCCCCCTGGATGCTAGATGACAGCCCCTCTGGGTGACAGTGGTGTCTTGGATTCCCTGTTGGGATCCAGGAATGCTGCCAGGGTGTGCTGCAGTTGTTCCTGAGCCTGTGTGGGCAGTTGTTCTGCTACACCCGGAAGTGCAGCCGAAAATATGTCATCAAACACCTGGAGCATTTCCAGGTGGGCTATAAAAGGAGCCAGCTGTCACCACTCCGGGAGCCAGAGTCGGGAGAAGAGGGACGAAGCTTGCCGGAGAGGAGTTGAGCAGAAGTTAAAGAGAAGTATTGGGATTGTGATTGATAGAGCTTATTGAACTGTGTTGTGGGCTCGTGGGGATGGGGAAGATGTTCCACACGAGAGAAGAAAAATGAAAGCACTTTGTTTTTATTAGTGTGCCTCCCGTGTCTGTCTATGTTGGGTCAAGCACTGGTATAGTGCCAACTGTTGTCACATATATATATTTATATATATATATATATATATATATATATATATATATATATATAAGACCCCCGCGAAGTCGTGGTTCAGGGTTTGCGGACTCAGTCGTTTGCAGATTTTTCTATTAATTGTTAGCAGAAAGCGAAAATATCCTCCACAATTTTTTATGGCTTTTTTTGTGGCAATACTGTACTGTAGAGAGAACAGGAACCAACTGCTGAGGGAAACGCAGTTTGGGATCGCGAAAGAAGCCAATTTTAGATTGTTATTCATTTCTCCTTACTGCTGTTTGACATTTTCCCTGTGACGTGTCTCCAGCTGAGTGGGTTTACCACCGCTGAGGGAAACGCGGTTTGGGATGGTGAAAGTAGCCAGTCCAAGAGTGTTATTCATTTCTCCTTGCTGCTGATTGACTGCTGCCCTGTGAGGCATCTACAGCTGACTGTCCTCGTGTTTTCCATTTTGTTATTGTATTCATTTTGTTATTCTTAAACGTACAAGATGTCGCCGAAACACCTTGCACCTTCTAAGGCTTCTGGCACTGAGCCTAAACGCCAGAAGAAGTTTAAAACACTCCAGGAGAAGGTTGAACTACTGGATTTGCTCTGGGAACTAAAAAGTTATGCTGCAGTAGCGCACCACTATGGCATTGATGAAAGCACTGCACGCTACATAAAGAAGAACGAAGCAGTGATCTGGAGTACCGTATCTGTAAGTTTCTGTGATAGTGCCACAAAGGTAACGACCGTAAGGAATAAAAATATCGTCAGGATGGAATCTGCCTTGGCATTGTGGATCACTGCAGGAAGAAGAACATCCCTTTGGACGGTAACATCATCCATGAGAAAGCAAGGAAATTGTAGCAGTAGTTCGCTACATGAGACAATGTAGCAACTTCCCATCACAATGTTCCTGAAACCTATAAAGAAAAGCCAGCACGAAACCTCACCAGAAGATGGCCCGTCCAAAGATACGACTCCTCCTGAAGCACCTGAAGAAGAGGCACCACCCGAGGAGTTTTAAATCCTCTGCATCGTACTGCACAGCTACTTCATCATCATCATCATCATCAATATCATTCATCATTGGTGAGTACCCGTACATTTTACGGTATTTTAATTAAATTAAATTACGTATTTACTCTACTTATAACAAAGAAAACGACAGCACATACCAAAGAAAACATGCTTGCATGAATTACAGTATGTATAGCGGTAACATCGGTATTTTACATTTACGTGATTCATTTTCTCCCTTTGTGGATCTCCAGCTACAATATATATATATACTAGCAAAATAACCGTGCTTCGCAGCGGCGAAGTACTGCCTTAAATTTTTTATTAAGAAGAAAAGTAAACCTTTTTAAACTGAGGGATAATATACCAATAATTATTTGTTAAGGATCTGTTTGTATACCACGTTGTCAGTTCGGCCCTCCGGTTGTAATATGACCAAACTGTGCACTGAGCTTACTCTTGTGCATGCAACGTATAGTTGGCCATGTGAAAAGCAATCTTGCCTCAAATCAATGCCAACCTTTTGTAGGGTCTGTCCCTGAGACTTATTAATTGTCATTGCGAAGCAGAGCCTTACTGGAAATTGGAGGCGTTTGAATTGAAATGGGAGATCAGAGGGTATAACAGGGATGCGAGGAATAAAAACTCTCTCCCCTGAGCCACTGCCAGTAAAAATAGTTGCCTCAATTAGGTTCTTTTGCAGACACGTGACCTGAAGTCTCGTGCCGTTACAAAGTTTCGGTGGCTGTAAGTTTCTCAGTAACATTATTGGTGCCCCAACCTTCAAAATTAGATTATGCTCAGGAGTGACTGGAGGATTCAGAGTGTGAAGAAACTCTACCGGATAGTGCACCGCGTCTTCCACTTCTACAACTGAATCCACAGACTGATATGTTTTTGTTTGTGAAGGTAGTTCTTAAAGTAAAATGTGGTTTATAGTCGTAGTCATGTCATTTCTTTGTGTCAGGATAGCTCTCTCCCTCAACCATGACACGTCGTTTTCGTGGAGATTTCATAGATTGGGGTAAACATTTTGAACAAGGCTTTGTAAGAGGAATTGGCAGTTGTCCAAAGGTGTAAAATATTTGGCCATTTTGATACACTTGAAAGCGACAACTGAATAATTCAGCAGCAGCCATCAACTCACATGCAGAACCATAGGTGAAGGGCTTAGGCATTTCACTGGTATAGTGCTCCTGTGTAGTATAATTATCTCCTGTGCCATCATCAGTCCACACCTGGAACCTGTCCCAGTCATTCAATACATAACACACAATGTTCTTCCGGATATCAAGAGTAAGCCTGATATGGCCATGCTATATGTAACACAGAGAATGGAAAAGGCAGGCACCATCTCCGGGCATGGAAACCACTCGGTAAGTGACAGTTCTTTGATCGATGGTGATCACCTCGATAGACATGTTAATGGGGGTACAGTTGGAACGATAAGGGAAATGGGTACCTGAACAATGTAAACTAAGTCTAAAATACCTACACAATAACTATAATCATAATAAACGAACAATAAAATAGAGGAGAAGCCGTGGATTAAATAAAAAGGCTGCAGTTATCAGCAGGGAGAAGTGAATACCGTGGCGAAGCAAGGAAGGAAATGAAGAGACTGGAGCGACGGACAGCCTTATATAGGCAGGCAGCCAACTACATGGGAGGTGTGGGGATGGGGGACCCAACGCCGCCTCACACGGCGACCAAGCTACAGGCTACGGATGTATATATGTACGTAAGTAGGATTCAGTTAGCGTTGGGAACCCGCGTACCAAATTTCTTGAAGATGGGCCCATAAGTAACAAAGACCGTTGGAAAGTTCAATATGGCGGCCGACAGTGGCGTCATACCACCGAAATAAGTACGTACATCGGTTTCGGTTAGCGCAGGGAAGCCACCTACCAAATTTCGTGAAGATGGGGCCATAAATAAGAAAGTTTAACATGGCGGATGTTGTCGACCGTTATGACTGTTACGCGTAGAATTTCGAAATGAAACCTGCTTAACTTTTGTAAGTAAGCTGTAAGGAATGAGCCTGCCAAATTTCAGCCTTCTACCTACACGGGAAGTTGGAGAATTAGTGATGAGTGAGTGAGTGAGTGAGTGAGTGAGTGAGTGAGTCAGTCAGTCAGTCAGTCAGTCAGTCAGTCAGTGAGGGCTTTGCCTTTTATTAGTATAGATACTGTACACCGTAAATAAAAAATCATATATATAGGGTGCTTCAAAGATATTTATGAAAGAGTATTATATGGAAAATTTTATTTTTATTGATTAGAGGTTTCCAGGCCTGTGTTAACTGAGCAGAACTAGTGGAGAGTTAATGGCTTTTTGAATCCAGTTATATACATTTGTTACCACATTTCATTGTACTGTGCAATCTGCTTCTATTAAAAACAGTAGTTCCATGTAAGTGTTAATATTTAAAGCAACTGGTAAATAAGTTTAAAACACTTAATTCATGTCATATGAGAGAGAATCATGCAAGGGAATGTGCCTGCTTTTCTCAATAAATTCACATTAAAATTAATGTTCATTCCAGAAATTGCCCTTGCTTAAAAAGAAGCAGAGAGCAAGTTCATGCAAATGGCATACCGTGTAACATTTTTAATTTATTCCAAGCCTTTTTCAAGCATATACTGCATTTTTCCCACCCATTAGAAGATACTGTGCTGAGTTCCAAGCTCTTTTTAGCATGATGACAGTGTTGCTTCATCTTCCCTGAAACCTTAGAGGATATGCATGGTTTGTCATTACCATATAGTAATACAGTACCAGAAATTTAGTAAACATATTCATTTTACGGCGTGGAATTTGCATGTTCTCCCCGTGTCCAAAGACATGCAGGTTGGGTGCACTGGCGAGTCTAAATTGTCCCTAGTGTGTGTGTGTGCGCATCCTGCTGTGGGCTGGCACCCTGCCCTGGGTTTTTTTCTGTCTTGCGCCCTGTGTTGGCTGGGATTGGCTCCAGAAGAACCCCGTGACCCTGTAGTTAGGATATAGTGGGTTGGATGATGGATGGAATATTCATTTTACTCTCAGACTAATATTGCTTAAAGTTAACATATTTAAATTCTACATTTGACCCTGCAAGCACAAAAAAAATATTGGCTGCTGTCTTCCCATTTACAACATGACTTCTTGAACATCTGGCTACATGACTGGGACAATACTACTAAAAAATAAAATAGATTTTTTTTTTTGCTAGTGAACTGCTTCTCTCAGGGTAGAGTACTTAAGAGCGTTGAATATGCAGTGCTTTTTTAATCTTTCAAGATCAACGCACTTTATACTTTACACTTCAGTAACACAACACCTTTAAGGATATAGTCCTGTATTTTATATCTTTCTTAATGAGAGTAATTGCTTTCGGGAGGACCTAATATTGTGAGAGAGACAAAACTGAGAAAAAATTATAGTAAAAGCATTTTTGGATAGAGCTTTCAAAGCCACTTGTGCAAATGAATATACAATACAGTGCTCAGTGTAACTACCTCGCTAATTCCAGCAGCCGTATTAAATTTGTGGAGAACTGTCTGGCTGTCTGGAGTTCACAGTTTCACCATGTCTGTTTGGGTTTTCTCTGGGCACTGCAGTTTCCTCCTACGTAAAATGGCCTGGTTAGTGTGACTGTGGGTGTGTAATGTAATGTCCACACAGAACACCTAATGAAAGTATGGTGGGGGGAATGCTTCATTATCGTAACATCTGTGAAGTCATGTTTAAATGTTTTGAGCTTTTCTTATGTATGTATACTAGTTTAAAGAAAGTAACATATAAGAGCACTATGAGATTAAATAAAGGCATATAAAAAGTATTCTATGACTTTTACAATGTAAAAAAAACAGTTTATTTAAAAAAAAATTTTGCTGTTGTTTTGCTTTGTGAAAAGAGTGATCTCTTATCCAACATTAAAGTCAGTGCATACATTAATTTGTACAAATAAAAATATAATAAATCAAAAGTGTAATGTATGTTTAAATAATTGATTGTGGTTAAAGGGACACAGGTGGAAAAAATAAATGCTACTGTATAAAGATCTGTGTAAAAATAGAAAGTGTCTCTTTTCCCAGGAGTATGATCACCTGTGCAGAAGATAACAGACACACAGAAGTAAGAAATTATGGTGGGGCTAAATGAAGTGAACAGAAAAAGGACTGGCAATGATGCTCATTTTCTGTATCACCATAACAACGTTGCAAGGTCTCATTCAACTTTCTAATCCTTGTTAAAATTATCCTACCACCGTATAATGAATATTGTATTATGTTTTAGTTAGTAATTATACTTTGAAAGATAATATGTGCATTACAATTGTAATGTAGGTATATGTATTCATTGTACATGCATGTTTACTTTTCAGTATGATTTTTATTTGTTTCAGTGTGTTCAGTGAATGCTAATGCTGTTTTACAGCTTTCAAACTCAAGTAATAAAGAACATGAGTCCCACCATTTTAAATGTTGATGTTGGAGTTATAAATGTAGCTACCTAAAAGACCAGCATGATTTGTTTCAACTTTCCTTACTCAAGGCTTTATTAATGAATTATCCATAAGTTAAATCATTTTGTCATATACAATCAATAGTAAATGTCTAATCATTTTCTTTTTTTTTTTTTTGTTTTCCTTGAACTGACAGCTATGTTAAACATTTTTTGTATATTGTTCAGTATATTATAAAGAGCATAGTTAATCAGATATAGTTCTAGCTCAGAAAACTGAATACACAGCAAAAGTCTTGAATGTACTTATTAATCAGTCTGTTCCCGTCATCCGATAAATGCAGAGCACATTGTAATTATGTGCTATCTAGCAACTACTCATTTTCAAATGAATCTTATGATAAAAATGCACTGAAACTCATTTGTATTTCCCTGCAATATTAATTCATTAACTGTAACACATTTATTTCAGCACATGTCCAGGAAAAAATTGCTTTACAATTCACAAGGCTTTTAGAAATCATACTAATGAGGATACATGAACTTTTAGGAAATATGAACAAAGCAAACAATAAGACATATGTGTAACCATTAAAATATAATTTCCATTTTATTTGCACTTTGGCTTAACTGGACAAAGTCTTAATTCTGTAGAGCTTTGTAAATATACCCTAGGCTTGGTATGATTGCTCCTATGTATATGTCCATGATTTTTACCACATGTGAGGATTACAAGGGAGGTGTAATAGGGAAAGGAAAATCATTTATTTAATAAAGAAAAACTAATATATATTTAGAAGAAAAAAGGTCACATTAACATGTTCATTTTAGAATTTCTTAAATGTAACCTTACAGACTGCATAAGTAAATACTCCATTATAGTGCTATTTTTAAAATGCTTCTACACAAATTATATTAATCAGTTACAAACTACAGCCAACTATAATGAGTTGCTTTAGTAAATCCAAGATTATTTATTGAGTAACCATATAAAACAAGTACTATATCCTGGTTCGTCAATGCCTTTCCCTGTTTTTGGTCTGAGCAGCCAGCCATTGCTCATCTTTGGTGGCTGTGATTCTTGTGGCTGTTTTTCTGATCAGCTGGCAAATCCCACATAACTATCAGGTGTGTTGTGCCTTTACTATGTCTACCCAATTCATGTGCTTACAAGGAACTGTTTTTGAATTTCTTGATTTGACTCTCACTTAAGAATGGAACACAACCTTGAGGAGGCGCTCTCTGAAAAAGTACTCTGTATTCCAATTGTCTGTGAATAATTAAAGTAGATCAAACAATAATAATCACAATGAGGGCTGTCACACACGTGCACATGGGAGGCGGCTGAAGGGCTCAAAAAGGGATAATTCCATGGCAGACCAGGGGGTGGCAGAGTGCACTGATCTTTCCTCTTTTTCATAGGCAGACCAACCATGGGAAATTTTGCCTGGACTCAATGACATCACCTCCGGTTCCTGCCCCAATGATATCACTTCCAGTTCCTTCCCTGATGACATCACTTCCCCTGCCTGGCATTAAAACTCCATGTTTGTCTGTCTGTACTGTTCTGTTTTGGACTGAAGTCTGTTAAGACCTGTACCATTTTGAACCACAAACCTCCGTTTTGGCAGGCTATTGCAAGTATATGGGCAGCTGCCCCTAAACCTTCCTCTGTGTTGTGTGGAATCCATTCACAGGGCTCAAAATGGCAAGTGTCATTACAGCATGGATGAAGATGGTTGCTTAGTTCTGCCATTGGTCCGCTTCTGCACTAGTTAATTGCTAACCATTTCTCTTTCCTCTTTTAACATTACACCAATTTGCAAAAATAAATTGCACTACCTAATGGAAACTTCAGGATGCAAAAGTCACTCTTAGGTTTTTAATTCTTTGGAAATCTCCAAAATATCCATCATTAAGGGAAATCTTGCTAATATCAAAGCTGGAAAGCTGACCAAACAACATCACATTATGTGTTCATTATTAAAGGAATTAAAAAAGAAATCATATTGCTGAAAATTACAATATATTAACCAGTCAAGAAGTCAGATCATGACTAGATAATATATGTCTAAGGTTCCAGTTTTTACTTGATTCAAGTTACATTTATAGCTGATAATGGGAAACATATTACTAGCATTTTATTGTGCATTCTGTATATGCGAAAGAATGTGTGAGGTGGTTTGGACGGCCTAGGTTGCAAATGGTGAGGCTGTGTTCCCATGTGGTCATGTCTCTCCCTGGGTCGTTACATAGTTGTAATGTATTACAATTTTTCAGCACCTCTAAGTGTTCACATGTTGAGGTTATTTTACTGTGTCTTTTATTTGTTGAGAAGTCGGAAAGAGACATGGGGACAAGTGGAATACTGGTAGGGGGGAGTGGTATAGCAAGTAAAATCTGTGATGGTGCACGATTTTAAATAAAAAAGTGCTCAAACTTCATAGGGGTGTAGGGATATGTGGCAGAGCAACTTTGCAGTGTTGATGGGGCAATCAACTGATTCATTTTGTTTATTTTTGTACAGATGCTTGCAGTGCCAGTCAATTGCCTCATTAGTGCTCTTGGGTCTGTAATCAACTCCAGTGCATCTGTATCCCTAATAGTATAGAAGAAAAGGGGAGGACAACAAGGAGAACAATGAAGGAAGAAAAATTAAGAAATCAGAGGTTAAAATGAGGTGAAATTAAAGAGGAAGGCAGGACCAGAAAGGAGCCAGTGTGATGTTTAGTGGAGGCAGACATTTGTGGAAGTAAGTCCTCGGAAGTGGAGTGTGTGGCCGACACTCAAATTGGGGGCTGAAGGGTCGCATGGGGGTTGAGCATACCGGCAGTAGTAGAGATCCTTCAGAGAAGCCCGAGTGGATTGCAGCTTGCGTGATCAAGGAGCAAGGTTTAGCACAGTGCATCTCAGATGGCAAAGAACTGATGACAAGGATCTGAGCCTGGAATTTATAGGGTTGACTGTGCCTGTCAGGAGATGTCTACTCGCACTGAGGAAACCTATATGGGTGAGCAGAGGAGTCGTTAGTTTTAAGATGGAAACATTATGGCTTAAGGTTATTTTTAAAGGTCAGATTCTGTCTGTAGGATTTTAAAATCATTTTTATAGATCTTATTTATAGTTTTGTTTTAAACCTCAACTTATCACCTGTCTTTATTGGATTCATTTTTTTTATTTAGAGAACAATTTGCACTGTGTTATTGTACACTTCTTGTTTGATAATTGAAGCACTTTTGCACCAACTCTTGCCTGTACTGTATTAAGTCCTCTTGGTCCAGTTCATCTCAGTTTTGACTACTAATGTTTCTGGGTCAAGGATTTTGTGACAGCAGAGCAAACCCGGACTATTCACAAGAGGTTTTGGGGTTCTTCTGTGTAAGTTATGTTCAGATGTGGAGTTTGATGAGAGACCTAATAGATAGTAATCAGTAAACATATCGGACTGAATGGCTGTGGTTTACTTGTTGTACTTAAGTAAAATGTTAAGTTGCCAGCAGGTGATATGTCTGAAAAAAACTCAATATTTGTAGTTCTGCACATTCTTTAACTCTGTGATGCCCAAACCCCCTATACCTACTCGTTGGGAACACCAAAAGTTTTATCACAGTTCATGTGGAACAGCAAGAGACCCAAAATCAGACATAAAAGTCCTGGTTTGTGGCCAGGAAACTAGTGACCTTTACCTGCCCTCAAATTATATCATTTGGCTTTTGCTCTTCTCCATCTTACAGCATAGCTATTCACGCCTATCATGGTTCCAAATTAACAAATCTTCAGTATATTCAATTACATTGAAAGACCTTACATTTATACAGATTATGAATTAGATGGGAGTTTGTGTCTGTATGGACAGGTTGGTGTATGTGTATGCATGTGCTTGTGTTTGTTTATTTATTTTTTATAGGTTATTTCCTGACATATCCCAAGCCAGTTTAATCTCTCTGTTTTGATGATCTGACTCTCTGAGTAGGTTAGGGTTAGGTAGAGGTATGTTTTTTTTGATAATAATATACATATATCTGCTCTCAAAAATTAGTACACGTATTGTAAAATATATGCATTATTACATAATATATGAAATCTATTTTTGAAATTTATATTAAATAAAAAGTTGATCACAAAAAATATTCAAAAAGTATGCCAAGGAGAATAATATTAACAGCTTAAGACAAATCAAGAAATATTGCTTTGACATACAAACAGGCTTCATCAAGGAAACACTGCACCAGCAGTTATCTTGGAAATGCTTAGTATGTGTGAAGGCCTCCACCAAAGATTTCTGCTGCAAATGAGGAGAGAACTACTGACCCATAGCCATTATAAGTAAACTCAACGGGAGCAACAAGAGACCTAAAATAAACAAAATGTTTTCATTTGTGAAAAGCACAAAGCAGGCCTCACCTTTTCCAGTTTAAAATTGTATATAGCTAGACATAAGCTGCTGTAAGATTTGCAACTGGCTAGACCTCTGCTTCTCAGATCAAAAGTGCACAGATCTGTGCTTCTATGTTTTAACAGAAGGTCACAACTGTCATTTCTTATCTTAGCTTTCTCTTGGAGTACAGATGATTAGGGATTATTTTTGGTGCATTTAGAATGAATTTGTATCATATCTTTGTATGTCATGGGATGCTCCCATTGCTTTTATTACCACTTTCACCTGTGTTCTGTACTTAAATCATGTGCGGTTTCCTTGAATTGCCTTTGCCAACTCATTCTCTTATGATCTCATTTGCTCTCCACATCTTCTATTAAAAGCCTCTGTTGATTCCCTAATAGGTGGCAAGTCCCCTTATGTCATTATATAGTTTGATGTATCTAGTCTCATACTGAACTCTTACCAACTAAAGATATTTTCTCACTGGGCACCATTACTGTTAAATTATGTTGGCCCCCAATGAACTGCCCCAGAATAAGTACAGTATATTTTCTTTCTTTACAATTTGCTTTACAAATTAATCAACCTCAAAATTTGTTTTCCAGGTCAATACTGTACAGAATTTAATTTACACCCATGAAAAAGCTACTACTGATTTTAAAGCTCTAAATTCACAACTAAAAATTGACAGGGTAACATAGTGTTAGGAAATGAGCTCTGATGAGTAATTTTTTTTCTTTTTGTACATCTTCATTGTCCACCTTTCCTACACAGCAATATGTAGTGCTTACAAGAATTTGCTCTGCTCCCTAACTATGTGCAGTTTGTTTAAGTGTATACCTAATTTAGCTAACCTCTAATGAATACAATCACCACACTGCTAAGAAGAAAACAAGCCTAGGGACTGGTAAAACATGTTTAAAAATAGAAAAAACAAGCTCACAAAACATTTTTAAAATACAAAGGAAATACTTTGCAGATACATGGGAAAATGGCAAAAGAAACTAAGAATAGTATACCACAAAACACATATTCAAAAGCTAAAACTGCTAAGTTTTATTTAAGCAGGGCAAATTTTGAGCAGATGCATCAAAATCTAAAAAGAATTAATTTGGATAAGCTTTTAGGCGTAGAGACAGTTATGGAGCAGTGATGGATGTTTAAAAATGTTTTACATCTTCTTCTTTCGGCTGCTCCCGTTAGGGGTTGCCACAGTGGATCATCTTCTTCCATATCTTTCTATCCTCTGCACCTTGCACTGTTACACCCATTACCTTCATGTCCTCTCTCACCACATCCATAAACCTTCTCTTAGGCCTTCCTCTTTTCCTCTTCCCTAGCAGCTCTATCCTTAGCATCCTTCTCCCAATATAATAATAATAATTACTCAGCATCTCTCCTCTGCACATGTCCAAACTAATGCAATCTCGCCTCTCTGACTTTGTCTCCCAACCGTCCAACTTGAGCTGACATTCTAATGTACTCATTTCTAATCCTATCCGTCCTCGTCACACCCACTGCAAATCTTAGCAACTTTAACTCTGCCACCTCCAGCTCTGTCTCCTGCTTTCTGGTCAGAGCCACCGTCTCCAACCCATATAACATAGCTGGTCTCACTATCGTCCTGTAGACCTTCCCTTTCACTCTTGCTGATATCCGTCTGTCACAAATTACTCCTGACACTCTTCTCCATCCATTCCACCCTGCCTGCACTCTCTTTTTCACCTCTCTTCCACAATCCCCATTACTCTGTACTGTTGATTCCAAGTATTTAAACTCATCCACCTTCACCAACTCTACTCCCTGCATCCTCACCATTCCATTGACCTCCCTCTCATTTACACACATGTATTCTGTCTTGTTCCTACTGACCTTCATTCCTCTCCTCTCTAGAGCATATCTCCACCTCTCCAGGGTCTCCTCAACCTGCTCCCTACTATCACTAGAGATCACAATGTCATCAGCAAACATCATAGTCCACGGGGACTCCTGTCTAATCTCGTCTGTCAACCTGTCCATCACCATTGCAAATAAGAAAGGACTCAGAGCTGATCCCTGATGTAATCCCACCTCCAACTTGAATGCATCCGTCACTACTACCGCAGACCTCACCACAGTCACACTTCCCACGTTTCCCTCGTACATATCCTGTACAACTCTTACATACTTCCAGAGGTGGGTAGAGTGGCCAAAAATTTTACTCAAGTAAGAGTAGCGTTACTTTAAAATAATATTACTCAAGCAGAAGTAAAAAGGAGTCATCCAAAAAATTACTCAAGTAAGAGTAAAAAAGTATTTGGTGAAAAGACTACTCAAGTACTGAGTAACTGTTTGATCATAATAAACGATTTATTTTTTAGAAATGTTGTAATAAGACAGACAAAAATATAAAATAATGTGCAAATTCTATTATTTCCAAATAATAAAATAAAAAATGAGTAAAAATAAATAACTTTTTTACAAAATAAAGATGCACAAATAACACAAAGTTCCAAATCTCAGTTTTTCACAACAAAGCTTTTGAAGCCAATACCTACAGTAGGTAACATGAATGTTTGAACAGTGCAAACTACTTACAGTGACAAGATATACTGTACACTGACAGTATAATACTGCATATTCACTTGCCCTCCAAATAGCACAGCTGATAGAAAATAATATTAGAACAAGGCAGCTTGTGCACGTACAAGAAGTCTCACTTTACCTTGACTGTCTGTGTCTGTGCATGTTTGGTTAAAATGTGCTTGTTCTTCACTCAGTGAAGTGATGGTTCAGCTTGAGCAGGAGTTGGCTCTCATTTTTCATGTATTCTTTCTTTACCTGTCCGCTATCTGTGAGGAGTTTGTGCCGCTATGACTGCCACAGTTTGTGTGTGGTCATGTGACTGCATGGCTACATCTGATTTGTGAAACGGAGCCATGTGATTATTGTTGCTACATCTGATTGGTGAAATGGAGTCTTGTGATTATTGTTGCTACATCTGATTGGTGAAACAGTCATGCTGTAGATCCACTGGCGGCGTCTCTCTGGCAAAAATATAGCGTATATAATGGAAAAAAAGTAACGTTTCTTCTTCACAAATGTGCTCAAGTAAAAGTAAAAAGTATGGTGCAGTACAACTACTCTTAGAAGTACAATTTATTTAAAAAAGTTACTCAAGTAAATGTAACGGAGTAAATGTAACTTGTTACTACCCACCTCTGCATACTTCTCTGCCACTCCTGACTTCTCATACAATACCATAACTCCTCTCGAGGCACCCTGTCATATGTTTTCTCCAGGTCCACAAAGACGCAATGCAACTCCTTCTGGCCTTCTCTATACTTCTCCATCAACACCCTCAGAGCAAACATCGCATCTGTGGTGCTCTTTCTTGGCATGAAACCATACTGCTGCTCACTAATCATCACCTTACTTCTTAACCTAGCTTCCACTACTCTTTCCCATAACTTCATGCTATGGCTCATCAATTTTATTCCCCTTTAGTTACTACAGTTCTGCACATCTCCCTTATTCTTAAATATCGGCACCAGTACACTTCTTCTCCACTCCTCAGGCATTCTCTCACTTTCCAAGATTCCATTAAACAATCTGGTTAAAAACTCCACTGCCATCTCTCCTAAACACCTCCATGCTTCCATAGGTATGTCACCTGGACCAACGGCTTTTCCATTCTTCATCCTCTTCATAGCTGTCCTTACTTACTCCTTGCTAATCCGTTGCACTTCCTGATTCACTATCTCCACATCATTCAACCTCTTCTCTCTCTCGTTCTCTTCATTCATAAGCCTCTCAAAGTACTCTTTACATCTGCTCAACACACTCTCCTCGCTTGTGAGTACGTTTCCATCTTTATCCTTTATTACCCTAACCTGCTTCACATCTTTTCCAGTTTGGCCCCTCTGTCTAGCCAATTGGTACAGGTCCTTTTCTCCCTCTTTAGTGTCCAACCTTTCATACAACTCATCAAACGCTTTTTCGTTAGCCTTCACCACCTCTCAATTCACCTTGTGCCTTATGTCCTTGTACTCTTGTCTACTTTCTGCATCT
The DNA here is from genome assembly GCF_900747795.2 of Erpetoichthys calabaricus. NCBI lineage: Eukaryota > Metazoa > Chordata > Cladistia > Polypteriformes > Polypteridae > Erpetoichthys > Erpetoichthys calabaricus. The sequence continues at coordinate 225,114,980 of NC_041394.2, read as the reverse complement.
GTCTGACTATTCCACTTCTTCTTTGCCATCCTCTTCCTCTGTATACTCTCCTGTACTTCCTCATTCTACCAACAGGTTTCCTTTTCCTCCTTCCTCTGTCCAGATGTCACGCCAAGCACCCTTCTTGCTGTCACCCTTACTACTTCTGCTGCAGTTTCCCAACTGTCTGGTAATTCTTCACTACTACCCAGTGCCTGTCTCACCTTCTCCCTAAACTCAACCTTGCAGTCTTCCTTTTTCAACTTTCTCCACCATTTGATCCTTGGCTCTTCCCTCACTCTCTTCCTCTTCTTGATCTCCAACATCATCCTACAGACCATCATCCTATGCTGCTCAACTACACTTTCCCCTGACACTACTTTACAGTCTTCAATCTCCTTCAGATTGACTCTTCTGCTTTGGATGTAATCTACCTGTGTGCATCTTCCTCCACTTTTGTACGTCACCCTATGTTCCTCCCTCTTCTTAAAATACGTATTCACCACAGCCATGTCCATCCTTTTGGCAAAATCCACTATACTCTGACCTTCTTCATTACTCTCATTGACACCATACCTACCCATCACCTTCTCGTCTCCTCTGTTCCCTTCACCAACATGTCCATCGAAATCCGCTCCAATCACCACTTTCTGTCCCTTGGGTACACTGTTCATCACTTCATCCAACTCACTCCAAAAATCTTCTTTCTCATCCATTGCACACACAGCTTGCGGGGCATATGCACTAACAGCATTCATCATCACACCTCCAATTTCCAGTTTCATAATCATTACTCTGTCTGACACTCTTTTCACCTCCAGAACATTCTTGACATATTGTACCTTCAGAATAACCCTATCCACACCATGATAGAACAATTTGTGTCCACCTCCAATCCACCTGGCCTTACTCCCCTTCCATTTACTCTCTTGCATACACAATATATCAACCTTCCTTCTCTCCATCATATCGGCTAATTCTCTCCCCTTACCAGTCATAGTGCTAACATTCAAAGTTCCTACCCTCAGTTCCACTCTATTTACCTTACTTCTATCCTCCTGCCTCCGGACACGTCTCCCCGCTCTTCTTCTCCTTCTTCTTCTTCTTCAGCCAACAGTAGCCCAATTTCCGCCAGCACCCTGTTGACTAACAGTACTGGTGGCGGTCGTTGTTAACCTGGGGCTCGACCGATCCATTATGGAAATGTGTATTGTCCGCATATTGATTTGGCAATATTTTACACCGGATGCCCTTCCTGACGTAACCCTCCCACATTTATCCCGGCTTGGGACCAGCACGAAGAAACATCCATCCTGAAAGTCAGAAGTAGTAAGAAATAAAAAAAAAAACAAAACTTCATGCTGGATAAATAAACAGATGAAAAAAGAAGCTACAAATAAAAAACAGCTGTATAAGGTGTATAAGGCATACAATTATAGTTTACCAGGCATAGAATTTCATCACAAATGGTTGGGCTTATAAGAGTAATGGTTAAAAAAGATATTGCAGTAGGAAAGCTAAATGGCAGTTGGAGAGAAATATTGCAGAAAATGTATTACATTTTACATTTATTAAATATTAAATGTCACAACAGACTCTTTCAGCATTTTAGTAGTAAAAGAACAGTCATCGATGAGGTGAGTTGCAATAGGAACACTAAGTGTGAACTAAAATACACAGACACTAAAACTTACTTTTTCTGAAGTGATCAATGACACTTCCAGTAATTAAAAACACTGCCAAGGAGGCACTTAGTAATCTGAGAATTGCAGTGGGAAAAGTGCTGCTTGGATTATGAAGGGTAAAATCAAACAAATCATTGAGGTCAGACAACACTTATCTGAGAGTGGTTAAGAAGGTTAATGAGGAAATATATAAACCCTTCATGTGTATTTTTTGAAAATCACTGTGCACTGGTGAAATTCCTAAGGACTGAACGTTCGAAAAAATTACCTGGTTGTATAAAAAGAAAGCAAGAAAATTATAAGATCAGGGAGGAGCATATGATATTATTTATCTTGAATATCCAAATGCTTTTAATAAGATATAAAATGAAAGGCAAAGTATTAATCTAAAAGAAGTAGAAATTATTGGCATAGTGTTGGGATATGTACAAAATTGCTTAGAATATAAGAATTAAAGAGTTAATTTTTTAGAATTAGATGTTAAAAATGGTGTCCCTCATGGGTCAATGCTGGAGCGTCTGCTTTTTAAATATATATATATATATATATATATAAACAATTTTGATGGGAATATAATTGATAAGCTAGTTAGGTTGAATAGCAGGTTATGTAGAGTCAGATGAATAATTAGCAGAGGGACTTCAAGAGAATACTGGCTTGGGTAGATTTGTGGCAGATGAAGTTTTAATGTTTAATGCATGCCTGGTTTTGTTCTTATTTATCAAATCGTTATCTGTATGTACAGAAATGTGCTGATGGTACTGCATTATTATACTCAGATATTAAATATGGTGTTTCATGTGGCTCAGTATTGGTACCTTTAAAGTTTTCACTTTATGTGCTTCCATCAGGAACTATCATTAGAAAATATTACCTCCATTTTCACTCATGGAGATGACACCCAGTTATGCCTTTCTTTTAGACAAAATGATGTTTCTCCGATGCTGTCTGTAATTAATTTTGTCGGAGAGTTAAAGGAGTGGATGGATGAGAACAATTTGTCCCTGAATACAGAAAAAACAGAGATGTTAGTTATTGGAGGCTGTAACAACATTATGTCACTCTTTAACTCAGTTGAAATCACTATTAGTTTTACTGAATCAGCATGCAATTTAAGTGTTATTTTTGACATTAGCAAGTCATTTACAACAAACATTATTAAACTATCCCAAACATATTTTTCCATCTCAAAAATGTTGGAAGATTAAGATGTTTTCCAAATATACAAGATACTGAGAAATTAAGTCATGAATTTATTTCTAGTAGGATTGCCTACTGCAATGCATTATTCACTGGTTGTTAAAATCATTCTTCATGCAGCTTTCAGTTAATTCAAAATGCTGCTGCAATAATTATTACATGAGCCAGAAAATACAAACATATAACTCCAGTTCTCAAATCCTTTTACTGGCTCCCAGTTAAGCTAAGGGCTGATTTCAAAATCCTCCTTTGAATGTATAATGCCTTAAAATGCCCAAAGCCTGCTTACTTATCTGACATTATCATTACTTATAAACCAGAGCAAACATTGAGATCTCAAGATGCCGGTTTACTTACAATATGATTCCAAGGATTAATAAAATAACAGTGGGAGTCTATGCTTTTAGTTACAGGCCCATGAAGCTGTGAAATGATCGGACTGTTCATATAAGATCCAGGCTGAAGACTCACTACTTTAGTCTAGCATACCCTGACTAGATCTGCTGATTAGCTGCAATTATATGTGTGCCAGTTCAATATTTAGTAATTAGTAAAATCTGTAATTATATTTTAACTGAGAATCGTTCACAGAGCTCTTTGACTACGCTCAGTGAAGAGCACTATACAAAAGAATAAGTTATTGTAATGCAAGTGAATATGAACTATTATGTATAAGAAGTACAAACGTTCAATTTGAATGCAGAAAGAGAGTTCTGAAACTTGCAAATACACCTTATGACAAGGAACCAGGAACCATACTGGACTCATCACTGTCTACATCTACACAGTGTTCAGAAGGCACAAAGAATGCTAACAGAATGTTAGGTTATATAGCACAAATGTGTAGAGTACAAACAATTCAAAGACAGTTATTCCTATACTATAAAAGACAATAAAGACGCCTCACCTGCAATACTGCATGAAATTTTGGTTTCCAGGCTACAAAAAAGAAGAAAGTAGCGCTAGAAAAAGTCCAGAAAAGAGTGGCTAGGCTCATTTCAGAACTGTAGGATGAGAGTTATGAGAAAGAACTGAAGATTTTCAATCTTATTGGTTTAAGTAAATGAAAATCAAGTGTTGGCATGACTAAAGTTTTTTAAATTATCAAAGGAATAAGTGCAGTGGATCCTAGCAATTACTTTAAATTGAGTCCTTCAGGAAGACTTAAAAAATAAAATCTTTAAAATAAAAAGAAAACTCTTATTACCAGTAAATCTCACTTAAACATTAGAAATCGTTTCTTGTTACAGAGAACTGTACATACATGGAATACCTCATAACTCAACTCTTTCTAACTCAAGTTGATGTTATTTTGAAGATATTAGGTTGATTAGGATTGGTAAAGATAGGATTTGTGGTGCTGAATAGCCTGTTCTCTCCAAAAGAGTTCTAATCTTCTAATGTTTGAACTGAATGAATGACTCATTCTTTACCATTGTAGACTGCATGAGAAGAATGAGCTTGAGTAGAAATGCTTTCCAGAGGGGAGAAGAAGGAGGATACACTGAATTCTAGTTAGAGGAAACAATTGTATCCAACAAACGTCTACTTTGGTGGAAAGAAATTGAGATGAGAGGTTTAATAGCAGATAGATTTGAATGTGAAAAGGGATGTTGACAGAAAGGACAGCTGAAAAAAATAAAAATAAACATAACACCAAAATACAGAAACTGGGAATCATTCCGAAAAACATATATACAAATATACCAGAAAAGTTAACAAAAACGGCAGCTTGAATCTAATACCACACTCATGGTAAAACATTTTCAGGATGTAAGAATAAGGCACAGAACAAATTTAAATGGAATATTTTTTGAAGGTTGAGGTTTCTAGAAGAGATTCAAATGCTCTTGAAAAGTGATTCTCAGGAAAGGGGAGTTAAAAGGAGGAGGTCATAATGCCAAACATATTGAATAGGTAATGGTCTGTAAAAAACCTTGCTTAAAAGTATATATTGCCGCCACTGGCTTCCAGGAAGGGGAATGTTAAACTGGCAAAATCGTGGAAAGAAAAAAGTCTTCAGGACAGATCTAAGATAAATAAAAAGTACTTTTTTTCTTTTTTAATTGATGTGTTCAATTAAAATTCCTTTAGTTGTTTTAATGCTAAGTACAACAGCATAACCTTGCCATGGAGTAAAAAATTCTTTAAAATATATTGTTCTTCTCTTAAAACTTAAAACCTTATGAAGGGTATACAAATATTCTAATTTCATAAGAGAATTTGTCTTCTTTTTCCTATTTGTGCATATTCATATTTCACATTACCTATTTTTTTGGTTCTTACATTGTGGTTGTTAACTAAAATGTAAAATGTGAATGAGAAGGTTTTTGATTAAAATAAGTGCTGTCCTGTCCCAATAATACCTCTCACTAGTTCATCAATTATGCAGAAGTTCTTTAAAAGCATTACACATAAACCAAGAGCTAACGTGATTGATTTGGATAAACATGTATTAAACACTCTTGTATAATGATCTATTTTTCTCCTTCCTAATAAACCTATTTTAACATAAAATAACAGTAAAAAAGATTGGCTTGAATACAAATTGGATTTTCACATATTAAATGTAACTGTTGTAAATTATATTAATTTAAGTCTTCATTTTTGGCAAATATATGAGGTAAATTAATTTTGTTACTGGCTTTACAGTTTTGTTGAACCTTTACATCATTATTATTTATTATCATTCATTATTATTTCATTTTCCCGTTGTTGTTAGCCTGTTCTGTAAATTCTGAAAATGGAAATACTTTTTGTCTAATAATTGACATACGCTCTGCTATATTAACATTGTCTAAATTCTTTCTTGTACTCATCTAAATACAGTATACCAGAAAAATGTACTTCAGAAAAGGTGACTGGATAGTATGGACAAAAAACAACAGAATTATTAATAAATATACAGATTACTTTTTTTTATTTGTTTCACACTAAACACGTGGATTAGCTAGATCAGTGTTTCTCAAACTCGGTCCCGGAGGCACACTGTAGCTGCAGGTTTTTGTTCCAACCAAATTCACAATCAGTGACAACACCGCATAACATTGATCTCATTTAATTAGCTGTCTTTTTTCTCTTATTCTACATTCAGAAAAGAACAGCAGCATGATTTTTACATTTATAAGACATTTCGAAATATCTCTGCTTTTGCTATAGATTTGAATCCTTAACTCTCTTGTGTTGATTTCATTATATTTTGCCCTTTCTCTGTGCAGTTTTTCCCCTTTGTTGTATCTTATTAATGACAATTAAAAATGAGCAGAGCAGACACTTTAGCATCAGACCCACTAATTAGTAAATAATGGATTAATTAAACAATTAGAACACCTGGAAAAGTAGAATGAAAATCAAGATGAAAATGTTGTTAAAAAGAAAAAAAAAACACTATATGGGAATATAGTTATATTCCCATATAACTGCTTGGTACATTTTAATTATTTTTGTTTTTTTTACCAAAATAATTGCAATATTGTTCCCAAAACACAGAACTTGGGAAATACCAGTTCACTTAATTAGCCAAGGAGTCCAATTAAAAACAAAAGCTGGTTGGAACAAAAACTTGGAGCCACACCCACAGCGTCATTCCCTCCCTAATTTTATTCTACACTTGCTGCCAGTCTGCCCAGTCCAATGCAAGTTTGCCAGGCTTAGCTCACCTGGGCATAAATTCACATTGTAAGATCCACAGACCCCCACATCTTAAAACATAACTCATCCCACAACCTGTCTTGTACTTCACCCACAGGACAAATCCATCCTAAACCTTATTCTTTCTTTATGGTCAACATGCCTATATTTCCTTGATCATAAATGTTGCCTTCAGGCCTGAACATTTCTCAAATACTTTCTGCCTAAATTGAGTCATTTCACTAAGCCTGACAAAAAAATGTAGTCTCATGCTGTTGTCTAGAGCAGTGTTTCCCAACCTTTTTTTTCTTGTAGTGGCACATCTTTTTGTAACCAAAATCATCCCAAGGCATGCCACTATCTTACTAACCACAAACACATATACAGTACAGTATATCTCATACACTTGCTCAACTGCCTGATGGGGCGGGACTACCAGAGTAGACAGTAAAAATGGAGCTCTGAGATCACCATTCACAGACATGGCACTTAGTGAGCACTTTGGTGGAATCTCCAAGCTGTTTCAACCATTTGCTTGGCCCTCTCTGCCTCAAAGGCAACTCGTATCCACCAGCCCTCTGAGGCACGCTGGAGACCACACACCCAGAGCAGACAGAACCTAGCATCCAGGAGACATGTCCAAGGTGATCTAACACGGTGATTCTAGAGCTGCTTTTTATGTCAGTGTCTCCAGGTAGTCCTATTCTCCTGATACAGGTCTTGACTACCTGCGGAGCTTGTCCCTCTCAGGTTCAGACCCAAGTGAGCAACAGAATTATTTCCACAGCATGGCACACCTTGGTAGCTCTCATGGTGCACCACAGTGTCACCGGTTGAAAAACTCTGGTGTAGATGATTGCAGCTACTTTCATGCACTTTTCAGAAGAATGTTTCAAGTCTCATACCCCCATCGTTGTTCAGAACGCTTCGGTACTGACACTTTGAAACAGCAAACAGTGAAAGCAAAAAAAGGCACTACTTACACCACATCCAGTTAGCCAACTCCATTTGTCATAACAAGAGCAAGAAAAAGTCAGTGTGTAAGATCACCTTTTTTTCTTCAAGTGAACGATTTATGAATGGGTGTTTCTTTAAAGAAATAACCACATTTTCTTTCATTTCTGAAGATCCACTTGAAGTTGCCATCTCTCTAAAATCACCCTCGCTCATCTGTAGTTACGTTAATGGCAGGTGTGAACTGTGAACCATGGACTTAGACATGAAATAGTGCGTCAATAATTGTCCAATCACATTAGATTAAAAAAACCTAAAACAACACTAATTCACTGCCAGTAAATGTGGGAATGATCAGGGCTCACAGAGCTGTGTCCCTGGAAAAATCTGAAAGCAACCAATTAAAGGGGAGCCTCAGACTTACATAGACTCTCATTTGGCTAGCATCCTTCACTCTGGAATATAGGTACACAGAATTTTTTTTTTTTTTTATTTACACAGAAATTAACAAATAATGAAGCAATTTTTAACAGATGTTGACATGCGCTGACACCAGGCACGTTGTGCAAATAAACAAATTTATTTCATTATTATTTTGCATTATCTAATTAATTTAAGTAGAGTTTTTTAAATATTTGGCTGTGTGGCAGCACCCCAGTGCCCTGCATTTCAAACTGCAACCGGTACTGACAATGTGTGAAATCTTAAATGAACTTTTTTTCTTTACTCTTCAATAAAGATTCAAACAACAAAAGTACCTTTGCTACTGTGTAGTAGCTAAATAAAACAATAACAGCTCTGCACAACTAGTTACTTTCTTTTACACAATGATGGTAAATATTGTGAGTGAGAAATGTAACCCAAATTCCTGCAGTGAAGCAAATACTGATAAAACTGTAGGTGCTAACAATGAAAAAATGGCAGTAAATAAAATTATATTTGTTTACCTCGCAAATGAGAATCCAATATGCTGCTATGCCTGAAATGCTGTTCCCAGTCAACCTTCTTGAAAGAAAACCATACCCCAACTGTGTTGTTACCTGTATGCATGTAAATTGCATTTTGTACAGTTTGAATGCTGCATGCATGTGCAAATGACAAGTAACAACCAGGTCACAATAAATTATTAGAATTAGAAGTTAGAAAGCCTTTATGTCAATGTACCAGTATAATGAAATTGTAAAAGCCACATCTGTAAATGGTGCAACTAAAACAAACAACAATAAACAAATAATATACCATGAATAACTAAATAAGGGGTGGAAATTATCATCCCCTGAACTAATCAATGTACATACTGGAAATAAAAATTATACCAGTACTATGAGTTTGTAAAATTTAAAATTCTGATAGAGTAAGGATAAAAATCATCTGCAAATCTTTTTGTTCTACTTTTAATGCTCTTGTACCACCTGCCTCAGGGCAGTAATGTGAACAATGAGTGACCAGGATGATAAGGGTCTTTAATGATTTTCCCGGCTCTGTGGAGGGATTGGACACTGGAGATATCTTCCAGGTAGGGCACAGAGCAACCAATGATTTTTCTTTACAGTGGATATTACCATTTGCAGAGATTTCCTGTCTGCTGCTGTACAGCCAGCATACCAAGTTAAAATACAGTATGCTAAAACACTCTCAATGGTTGAGTAGTAGAAGGTCAACTGCAGCTTCCCCTTCCCCTTAATTATTTTTCTGCAAATGTGTGCATATCCAGTGTAGGCAAACATCTGCATCATATGTGTTTTTGCTTGTTTTAGTGTGGCCCTTTGTAAACAATGTGAAAATGCTAGTGTGGAAATAGATCATTTTTAAATGAAACCAAAGAAGTGTGAAAGCAGCCTTAGAAAGAAGCAAACCAGCAGTATTATGAATGAAACAGTTTTGTACCCAACAAGGGATAGCCTGAAAATATAAACACTGCCATGATTATGTATAATGTCCAGTGATTTCAAAACGCAACAGCACGCACACATGATCAACACCAGAAACGTCTCGTAAATAATGATAATGATGAGATGGTAAAAAAAACAAAAACTTGTTGAATTCAAGTCAGAACACAAAACAGATTTCACAATAAGATTCTATACATATAAAATGTTAATAACCCCAAAACGCAAGCATAGACGTGTGTGTATACTAGTTATGATTAGTGTATTTTAGAATTTTTTTGTGGCTTTACTGGGATGTTTTTCAATGTCTAGGTTTTTGGACCAGAGATAATTAGTTTTGAGGTTTATTTTGCACTATTTCACATCCTGAAAAACTTTCAACTTATTGAAAGATATTTGTGCTACAAAGGTTTCCTTCCCTGAATGCTCCAGGAATGTGCAGCATGTGTCAATATGGCACGACCCTAAAAAAAATCCTCATTAGGCCAAAGGTTCTTATTCGTGTTTGGATTCATTTATAGTTTTTGTGCACTTTCAAATTATTGATTATTTTATCTGTGTCCTGACTATTTTACAGTTTTAAATTTTGTTTAACACCTCTTACAGTGATTCTGACCCTGGCACGTACAGTATATCTAACTTTGCTTCATCTTCTGACTCTAAATGTAAAATTCTCTGCTTGCAGAACAATATTATAAAATAAACTAAAAAGCTCAAAAACATATGAAGTATGTACTGTATACATTACTAGTGCTAGTGAAAATTAAGTGATGTTTGTATATACTGTACTGTATATGCCATATAATGAAAAGCAGTAGTTCCAGTAGTCACTTAATCAAAAACTAGATCAGATCTCCTGTTTTTATAATTTGCCTTAAGTTACCATGAATATACACCCTCAATGGTCTGCCAAAGATACATTCTCTGTGATTAAAATTTGAAGCAGTTTAAACTGATAATTAGAAAGTTGATTGTTCAATACCTGTTATATTAGGAGTGGAGTGTTTCTCAAAACCAGTTTGTATCACAGTTTGGAGTCAGAGTTCCAATTTAGATTTCAATTCAATTCTGTTCAATTACTGTAAAACAGGAAAAAAAAACATTGTAGTTCATGTCAATGGAAATTAGTAAGTAAGAAGTGATACTACTACTACTACTATTAGTACCATTTTTTATTTAAGAAAAAATAACATGATGTTGATGTTATCAGGAATAGGGTGAAACCTTAAAAGAATAAAAATATTTTCAGATAAATGTAATGTGCAACATTTGATAAAAACAAACCTCACTAAAGTCAATTTTCTATTTAAAAATAAACTACTAACGTTACAGACAAACAAACAATAAACAAACTATATACAGAATATAACCGTAACAAAATTAAACTTAAATTCAGTTTACTCCAAGGTCTTCAATAAATTAAATTTCTTTTCCACATTAAATTAAACTGCTACACTTAATAATGCAAAAATTAAAATTCCTGGAATATTTTAACTTAATTATTCATTTGTATGTGAAAGTGCTATTTTGTCATTCTAAAATAAAATAATGGGAATTCTATTTAGTATTTGTTTTAAAAAAGTAATAATGTATAAAAAAAAGTCTTACGGAATTAAATGGAGTTTTCAGTTAAGATGCCAACATCCCTCAGTGTTCTTTACAATTCTATCTAAGAAAAGAGTAAATGGCATGCTCCTGCTATATGTAGTGATCCAAAATAATAAATAAATGAGAGGCTGTTTTAAATGTTGTGGGAGGAAGATGTTGCTATTTTCAACTGGAATTTTTTGTCCTTAATCAGGGTGATGCCGGATAAAGAAGTGGTAGTCAGATTTTTTTTCTTTAGTCTTAAGTATGTATAATCACAAAATTAAAATGGGTGCTGACTATTCATCATCTCCACCCTTATTCATGAAAATATTTTCCATTTGGGAATCATAAATATTTACAAACTGATTAGTTCTTTGTTGATAATAACTTGGCAGCTCTTCTCTGCACCTTTGTGTATTAAGTCGATGCTTGAATCTTGGAACGTCTTCATCAAGAATTACTAGTTAAACTAGCAATTGCTGATTTAATCCTTTAATGTTAATAGAAGAAGATGACATTTAATTTCTCTCCATAAAAACATAAATGTATACCTGAGGGGCAGATCATTTTAGAACATTCGAAAAACTGTGACAAGAACAGGCTCTCTAACCCAGTAAGCTTGCCAATCCTATTTATCCAGATTGTCCAAAATAACATCAAGTCAAGATCTGAAGGTCCCTAAAGTTCTATTTTCCACCACACTACTTTGTAGTTTATTCCATGTGTCTATGGTTCTTTGCATGAAGAAAAACTTTCTAACATTTGTGCAAAATCGGATCTCTGAGGGACACCACTTTTAACATCACGAAATTCAGAAAAAGTTCCCCTCACCATAACGGTTTGCTTCCTATGTTTGAGCCAATTTTGTAACCACCTACAGAGAGCGTGAACTGAATTTGTTATATTGTAAGTTAGTACATCTACAGAAATAGTTACATTTCCAAAATGGATCAACAGTGAAGATGCATGTAACTCGATGTATTTATTATTATATTATTAATCATTTCAGTTTTTTAAATATGAAGAAAAGTTTAACAAAGTGTTCTCCCAACAAATATGAAAAAAAAACTATTAGTCTATACTCAAAAAACAGTGTAAAGAAAATTGAAACAAACTGAATTGAAACTCAATTGAAATCATCATTCTTGCACGTACTTGATAATACATAGAGAAGAATTCTTCCACTAAATCTTATCAGTGTGCTTTGTTTTCAGATAATTACTGAGAATAAAGTAGAAATCTGGTGATTTTGAACTCACTTAGTATATTGCTCCAGTGCAGGACCTACTTGTAGGCTGAGATTTTATTGTCATTTGCATCATTATCTATAATAATTATATATTTATGCTATTCTTAAAATATACATTATTTAATATAGCAAATACACTTGGTATTAAAAGCTTTAAAAATTTGAATACTGACTATATATCCATTTTTAATAACAACACAGATAAAACCACACAGAACAAATACACACTGACTAATAGGGGGAGACAAATGCACAGTGGAAAAATTTACACAAGAGGTTACTCTTTCCACCTTGGATAGTCTCTGAGAACAGTACAGGAATTTAATTTAATGTTCTCTTACAAAATTTATGAAAACGTTCCCTTGCAAGTTCAAATGTTTTATACCATGTTCATATTTCTACTACTTTTGAAGAGCTAATGAATTATACCTCTCCAGAGCTAGAGATGTCTAAATAAAAGTAGCAGATAATATTAGAGCTGCTGATTAATTGCCTTTAACATGTGTGATTAAAGCATTAAATAGTTCTGTGATTACATTTTTTAGCAAAACTATTAAAAGCATTAATTTAATCTGTTTAATTTGGCCACACTTCACATGTTAGTAAGCAGTTAGATGAATTCAATTAGCGCTTGATTGTTTCCTTATTTCTTGATAATGGTCTTCATCCACACACACCAGTAATGTTGCCACTTATCCCTTATAATAGAGAAGCATACCATATTGAATCAATAATGGATGCAATTCGTCCCATATTTTCATACACATCATTTCATATTTACACTAGCTGTTCAAAGTACAGATAACAATATGAGAACAATTACAATCAAAACAGTTATATAAATGGAGCAAATAGTTTCATATCATGTTGCGCTGACATTACAGACAGACACCAAAAGCATGCCAAGTGATATTGTCCATCAGCTTCATCCTTGCCATTACACTGCATTGAGACATTGATGGGGGTGGGAGAAAGAAAAACAATAAACACTCACATTGTGCATTATAGTGGAACATCCAGAAAAATGCATTACACACAGTGGTGTCATCTAATGGAAGTCCATCCATGTTATATAACAGGCTGTTAAGGTATACGTTTGAGTGGGAGCTAGAATGTCAGTGGGTCAGCCCTGTCTCTAGCAGTGAATATGCTTTTTCAGGACCCATGGAGAATACCTGATCTAATACGGCACGGTGCAGGTGCTACCCATGTCGGAGCAGCTAAAGAGCAGATGACACTGAGTGGAATCACTAAACTCCTTATACCTCATTCATACTTTCCCCAAATTAGACATGGTATGTAGTGGCTTAATTAATTGTATGCTATATACTGTAGCCTACATTAGCCTATATTATACCGTAACAAATAAAACTAGGCAACAATCCATGCAAATTGATCATGCTAGTAGTTCCATCCATCTGGGCTGAAGGTTAAGATACATAGATTTAGTTAGATTTATTGTATAATTCATAAATTATACATTCTACAACAAAGTGCAATTTAAAACATCCAAATAAATTATTCTTTCAGACACATGTTTCAAAGATTTTTTCAGTCTATCCTTTGCTGTTTAAAAGCCTGATCTATACATATTTTCAATCTAATTAATGACTCATCCTCTCCAGGCAACAGTTGCGGAATTGACTCGAGTGTATCACCAAGTTAAACACAACATGAGCTGTAATAGTGATTTTATGTTTCTGTTTTTTAATATTTAATTGTGTAATTGTTAGTGCTACTGATATGTTATCTTGTAAAACAGCAGTCTGGTTGATTTTGCGACTTCTCTCATCGTGCTAAGAATCATAGTTCGCTTGCAGGAGCGATATATTCATGCTAATCCGAGGCAGAGGCTGTGGGTCAAGGGGAGGGGGAAGAGTGACATCAGGAGTGAGGAGTTGGTCTACCTCTGTGTTTTGGAGTGTAACTTGCCTCCGCTTAACTAGCGATATCTTTTTTTTATTAATTTTTAAAGTTTGTCCTGTTTCACTACTACACAGGAGGAGCCAGGGGTAATGGCTAGTTACATAATATAAACATACATTTGATTTAACACCCGGTTTTGCTAGTTGTAAAAGTTTTTTTTTTTTCAGTTTTATTCTCTCAGTCACATTCACTTTAAATTTATACAAATAAAATGACCTGTTGATAATCAATGAAATTAAATGTACTGGTAGTAAGAATTTATAGAATATAAAGTTTCTATTTGATGTTCATTGTTAATGCTTAGTTGGTCCAACAATCAGCAGACACCCAATCATCATCTTCACAAGTATTCACTACCACCTGCTTTAAAAAGTGCAAACAGGTTTTCCAAATGTCAAAGTGAAAATATTCAATGTTTACAACATTTTCAATAATACATTTAATATGTTTTGGAATGCCTGATACCCTACATTTCACATTAAGGCATTTGATCTTCTGAATGTGGTCTGCTTATTATTCCATCCATCCATCCATCCATCCATTTTCTAACCCGCTGAATCCGAACACAGGGTCACGGGGGTCTGCTGGAGCCAATCCCAGCCAACACAGGGCACAAGGCAGGAAACAATCCTGGGCAGGGTGCCAACCCACCGCAGTATTATTCCAAGCACTAAGCATAAATGAAGTATAGAGGCAGCATTTTGTTGTTATGCACCATTTACCAATAGAGATACACCAGGTTAGCACTGTGGAACATTTTAAAAAACTATTAAAAAAAAAAACTTTTTAATTTGGCTTCTTCATAGCTGCATTTTAGTTCTTCTCCTAATACTGTAGAATATACATGCGCATAACTATCATATTCAGGGATTTGCAATCATTAATAATCTCCACTTTTTCTCTTCCTTCTTTTCTGGTTTTTGTTTTGTGGAACCACTACCTGACAGAGACACTGTGCAGCCATTTGTGATACTCATATGAAGGTGGGTGCTCCAGCTGTCCATAAGACCCACTGTGTCAAGTCTTCTGGAACAATGTCCGGAAGTAGAATCACTTTGAACAATTATGTCCTCCCAGCCATCTGACCTTATCATTGGACTTATCTTTAGAGACTTCTAATAAGTCATATTGATCTATTTTTTATTACTTATTCATTATTATTCTTACATAATTTTATTTATTTTTCTTTGCTTGTAGCTATTTCTTTGACATCTTTTAAAAACACTTTGAGCTATATCCTTTGTATGACATGTGCTAAAGAAATAAATGTTATTGTTGTTTTATTATCTGACTAGCTGTGCTACCTATCTAAGATGAGTTGAAATCAACGTAGACCTCAGTGTTAATGTTTGCAGTGCTACGTGCAATGCATATGACTTGGTTTTATACTATTTGGTATGAGATTCGTAAAAACTTTGTTAATGTTCATGATGGGCCATCTATTGGAACAACAGAGACACAGCATCCAGGCAGACACACATACAAACATACAGACATGTATCCTTTTATTAAGGTACTTTGAATGAATGACTGAATTCTTAACAAGCTTGAACCCATAGTTAACACCTTTTTAACAAAGATATTTTAAACACATTTAACAGAGTATATATAGCTGGTTGGCAGAAAAAAGCAATTGTCTTTACATATTCAATCCACCTATTTTGAAATCTGCTTCATCCAATTCATTGACCAGAGAAATGGAGCATATGCTCTCAGCCTTTGGTTCACAGTTACTGATTAACCCTAGACTGGATACCAGTCCATATAAGTGCATATCAATACACGAGAGTTCAGGCCAATTTTAATTCATTAATTTATTTAACATGCACATCCTTAGAATGTGGATGGAATACCTGTAGAAAATATTCAACACAGAAATAAGGCAAATGTGTGAATTTTACACAGAGATGCATCATCATAGTGCTATTTACTTTACGAAGAACATAATTTAATCTGATGGAGAAGAGTCACTATCAGTGTTCCACTTGCCTGCTTTTGGTGTGTGGCATTCACAACCATTTCCTGTGAGATACTTCAAACCTAAGCTTAACATTATAAGGTAAGTTTGAAAAAAATGTTTTCTCATCAAGGTTACATCAGTACGTTTTCAAAAAAAGATAAATAAAAAACAGTCACAGTAATATAGTCTGAGTTTAATGAAAGGTTAGCATATTTCAGAAATCTATTGGTAAGATCAGAATGTAGAAATATAGACATAGATAATACAAAGACATTTATTTTCAGCCAAGGTATGTAAGTCGAAGGACAAGTCACTGCCAGTTAACAATAGTCTCTAAGGTTATGTCTTGAGAGCTTTATAACTTCTTTAGAATTGGCGCTGTTTTTACCTTTGTTGCAAAATTAGTATTCCAGGCCTTTGCATAATTTGAAGGATGTAAAAAAAAAACAAGAATGTCTCTTGTCAAGAAAAAAAACCATTAACTTCTAAATCAGGCTTCAGACAGTCAATAAAAGAAGAAATATTATTATTTTAAACAAAGATAATTATCAAAAACAAAATTACTATTTTGACATTTGAAAACCATGATTATTGTTAAACAAAATGGAATAAATCGAGTAATCGACTGCTTTACAGGCAGGAATATGTTTAATTCATGAAATGCCTGATGTTAAAAAAATACTGAGAAAATGTAGGTTACAATCAACGTAAATAGGTATGTTATGCTTAACATGTTTACAAGTGATTAGTATAGTCAGTAAGTCAGCAGATGTCTTGCTGAGAGGCTTGTGTGAGTGCGACTTCTTTGGCAAGAAGTTGGCAGGGGGCATTAAACAGGATAGTAAAGAGAGTCAGACATCTTTTTTTTTTAATTTTATTGAACTCACACAACATTCCATACAAATAAATACATTTTTACAAAAATGGGATCAAAAACAAATCACCACCCCCCCCCCCCCCCCCCCCCATAAGAAAGATAGCTAAGCCAGCAGAGTAAAACTTAGAGGTTTTAAAAATAAGCAAATACTGTAAATGAATTAATAAGTGACTAAAAATAAATGGAAAAAAAGAAAAAAAGGGGAGAGAATCTGCTTCCTCAGTGCTAAAAAGCTTATTCTGAAATGTTATTGATTAGATCCTGCCAGGTTTTGAAAAAGTTCTGCACAGATCTTCTAAATGAGAATATGATTTTTTCCAGTTTCAAATAGTATATAACATCACTTACCCACTGACTTAGAATAGGAGAGTTAGGATTCTTCCAGTTGAGCAAGATAAGTCTACATGCCAATAGTGTAGTAAAGGCAATCACAGTTTGTTTGTCCTTCTCCACTTTAAGCCCCTCTGGGAGTACACCAAACACAGCTGTTAATGGATTAGGAGGGATTGCGACTCCAAGGCTGTCTGAAAGGCATTTAAAGATTTTGGTCCAGAATGATGTTAATTTGGTGCAGGCCCAAAACATGTGGCCTAGTCAGGCTGGAACTTGATTGCAGTGTTCGCAGGTTGGATCTTGCCCTGGAAACATTTTGGACAAGTTTAAGCGAGACAGATGTGCTTGATATATAATTTTGAGTTGAATAATTGTATGCTTTGCGCATATGGAGCTCGAGTGAATTCTCTGCATTGCTACCTTCTACTCCTTGTCTGAGATATTGAGTGAAAGATCCTTTTCCCACTGTCCTCTTGGATCTTTGAAAGGGAGGGACTGTAAAATGGTTTTATATATTGCAGAAATGCTGTCTGAGTCCTCAAGATTGATCAATATTTTTTTTGGCATCGAGGTAGGGGGTAGGTGAGGAAAATTGGGCAGGTTCTGTTTAACAAAAGTTTCTGATTTGAAAGTAGTAAAAAAAATGTGTTGCTGGAAAGTTAAATTTGGAATGAGAGATATCATACATATGCCTGTGTCAGAGCACATTGTCTGCTAATGTGTTCTGGGCGTCTCAAAAAATGAAATGGACAAACCCTCTAGTACATAAAGGAGTCTAATGTAGCCAGTCAGAAATATATAATGTTCCATTGGGACACTAAAGGACATGCTACCCAGCAGATTGCAACAGGGGCTAAAACTCTCTTAAAATAGGACCAATGAAGAATGATATGCGGTTATTTGACTGTTATAGTGTTTGAACTGTTTTCTTTGTAAAATTATTATCAATTCTTAGAAAAAATTTCTAAGAGCCAAAGGAAAATTTTAAAGGTTTTGCACTATAGGAAATGTACAGTCACATTTATTTAGTACATTTATTTTGTATTTAGTAATATTAAATTATTTTACTATTTATTTTTTAAATTCTCCCAATGCTATTTTATTTTATCAAGGTCGCAGCTGTCTTGTGAAGCTGTTACTAAGACGTGGCAGCGCTTTGCTAGGAGACATCAACTGGAAGTTCAAGGTCAATCATATCATCATAACAGTGGTATTTAGGTTGGCACTGCATGACAGAACACTGTCTAGGATTGCGGATTTTCTGAAATACTTCTTGTACTTGTACTCTGCATTTTTGACAATGATTTTAAGCTTTCTCCTTTTGATTGTATGACTGCTAGTTTTGAGCTTGCTTGTTATTTTGACTCACCTTTTCATCTCCTGGTTCATGTTAATTCTGCCCAAGTGGCCTTCCAGTGTTTTACGATCTACTGCCAGAACAATGACTTACTGGCAGACAGTTGACACCATGTTGTTTTTAGTTGGGGAGGAAGATGCCAGACTGTTCATTTAAGGTAAAAAGACTGGCAGAATATTATTTGTCTGGCACCTGTTTGCTAAGAGGAAGCACATAGTCCCTGACTCAGAAAACAAGGACCATTTTGCTACTGTTATGTGTGGGCAGCTAAGAGATTGCCATAGAGACTAGGCCTATTGAGGACAACTGAAGACTTGAGTGCGGAGACACTAGGGGACACTAATATGATTTATTTTTTTTGCAATCCTGGAGCAAACCTTGGGCTGCCCTTAACCCAGAAATGATTCTATTATTCTGACCCTCACAAAGGAGTTTAAAACTTACTCATGCTCAAAGGTATATCGAGCTAAGAGTTATAAGGAGAGTTTGGGGGTGAATATCCAACTGGCATAAGAAGAAGAGTTGAGAATGGGTGAGACAAATGAATAGGGAGAAAGATAGTGCTTTAATGTATTTGGTAGGTAAGTAAGCCACTCAGTCTGGCAGATAGCATCAACACTTATAAGTAAAACCACCAAGTATAAAGGATTGTTTTTGTAATAAGTGCACTAAATGGCAGCAAACTGAAATGAAAAATCAGAGAGGAGAAAGTAATATAAACTAGCAAAGGACAACACCAGAAAAACAAGAATTGAAGAGACAAGCGTAGAATGAGAAAGCAAAACTGTAGTTAAAGTTCATAGTAAGAGTCAAAAATCAGTGAAGCGTTTAGTAAACAGAGCCAAGACGTAAACTAAATGATGTTTTTAGTTTTAGGTTGTGTGTAAAACTTGGACAACCAGGAAGTGTACAACACAAACCTTTATACCTTCAATCAGATGATGTCACGCACTGCACACTTATGGCTGACCTTACCTAGCAACAGCATGGCAACCCTAAACAGAAAGGGCTGAAAATGGCGGCACACATTAGAAAAACAAGATCATACTACACAAGAATACATTTTATAATAAATTTTGTTAAAAACACGTTAAGACAAAAAATAAACTTGGATTCATTTGCCAAACAAACCCCCATGACATCTAAAAATCCCAAGACAATGTTTCAATTGTTTTTAGAAACAAAGGAACAATTTAAAAATTAAATTAACAAAAGGCAGATTATGACAGTTTTCTGTTCTTTTTGCTCTCTTCTTCTCCCATTGTTCATGGTTAACTGTCTTTATTTTGTTAATTAAGGCTCATTTTTCATCAGTTTTGGCCTCCTTGAACCATTATTTGTAACATTCAAAAGAGGAAGTTGAAGACTATCAACTAATGTATGCCTAACTGTATCTAGGAAAGTACCCAATTTGGATTTCGTGTGTCCGTTTAATGCCTAAAGAAATATTCTTTTTACAATTTTAATTGACTGGAATTAAAAAAAAAATCTATGAAAATCTAATGGGTATTTAAATAATAAAAATAAAGTATGCTTAACATTTGGTCATGGAACAGGGGGCATGGTTCTGCACATTGTAGATAAACATACTTAAAATTTAGCTCCTCTGTAATTATGTAACTTGTAATGAACCACCTACAAACCCATAAAGTATCAGAAAAACGCAAACACACCTCTCATCTTCTGGAAGTTCTTCTTCCATCACTGCTTCCAGGTGTAATCAATATAATATGTTTTTTGCTAAAAAGAAAAATTAAGTACATACATATAGGGGTAAGTCAATAATTATCTGTACTTTTAATGTAATTTTATTTGGGTTGGCTGAACATCTTTCTCCAAACACATTTGGAAATGTGTCTTTGATCACAGTGGTAAATTTTTGACCATGATCAGTCAGTTTTACCCATTGTTTTCTTGGAGTAATCATGGCTGGATCTCTCTCTCTATTTGCATCGATTAAGAGTAGCAAGCAGTGATCCGCCTTTTATGGGTTAAAGATATACCAGGGCCAAAATCCTCATTGGTTTGTCAGAGAAATGGGTGCCTCGTACACTGTGATCACAGACACACCATATTTCCACATATGCGTGGGAAAAGCTGTACAGCCATCCTATACTAAAACATCACTGAAGTGAGGATAATTATTAACTTACCCACATATACAGTATGCATTACTCTACTCTATATATATGAAATCCTAAGCCTAAAACTGCAACAATTTTACGCAACGATTTTATGTGTTGTTTTTATGTCACATTTTTTGTCACACTTTAAATCTGGCTTATTTTAAAACCTATATATATATATATGTTTGGTATCATTCTTTTCAGAATTTATCAGACTATAATGTGATGTTATTAGATTTTCAGATTCTTATTCCGTTTTTAAATTATAAACTAAAAAATATCAAGAACTTTCCCCACTTGCATTCTGCAAGACGAGACTTTGTGCCAATAGATTTAACCATGCCCGGGGCCAAAAATAAAAGACAAAGAGTAGGACAGCCGCTGTACAGGCTTTTAAATGTTCGAAGCGCTGCATGAGATGCAGATCATGCGGCATGGCAGCAGCAGCAAGCCAGCAGTTAATCAAGCAAAGAGGAGGTAAAAAAAACTATTTGTTTCCCATTGTATTACCGTTTAAGAGGGGGTTTCAGAGAAGCGACCACATCTCCATGGGGTGTGTTCAGCCCCCCTCTTCACAATGCGAGCGGCAGAGATGCGAAGTGGCTGGCACGTAGCACAGGCCGGGGGAGGTTTATATATATATATATATTCTCACACACGTGCAATTGGGAGACATCTGAAAGGCCTTAAGAATAGTACTACCACACCAGACCAAAGGGTGGTGAGCTGCACTAACTCTCTTTCGCAATCTTCTGCACACCATCCATGGGAAATCTCGCCAGGTCCCAGCGCCAGTGATGACATCACTTCCGGGTTTTTTTTCGGGGGCACCAATGATGACGTCACTTCCAGTTCCAGTGCCATGGATGATGTCCCTTCCATGACAAAAGACATCACTTCCGTTTCTGGAGCCAATGATGATGTCACTTCCGGTCCAGAGGATGTTACTTACAGTTCTGGTCCCAAGGATGTCACTTCCTGTCCTGGGCTTTAAAGCCGCCATCTTTTCCTGTTATATTTAGTTTTGTTGTTTATTCGAACCTGTGATAATCTCAATCAATTTAAAACCCATTTGCAACCAAGGCACAATATTTGGGTGGCTGCCCCAAACCTTTTTATATCCATGGACTGCTTTTCTGACTATATATATATATATATATATATATATATATATATATATATATATATATATATATACTGTATATATACACACATTTGTCTTTTGAAATTTTGCCACAAAGATCTCAAAACATGCTCTTCTTTCATTTTACAAAATGTTTTCCATGATGTCTCATTTTGCTGCATTTAGTACTGTGCATATGTGCAGAAATGACACTACTGTCATTCCAGATGACTTTTTGTTTGGTGAGTTGAACAGGTAACTTGGGTCCTATAGAAAGCAAATAAAAAAGTCTAAATAGAAATAAAAGTTTTTTTTTTTGTTTTCTTTTTGGGACAAAAGGGCTTTATTTGGTACATTATTATAGGTATTAAGTAGGAATAGTGGAGAATGAGTAGGAATGCTGCTCTACCTTGCTGTGAAGATTGTATCATTTTGGGCATCAGTTAAGCACTGTTTAAAATGGTTAGCGCTTCTTCTCTCACCAAGCTAGCTAGTCTATTTCTCTTTGTTCATACAAATTGTCCTGTTTGTTGCCAGCCTGTCAAGATTCAACAGCAGTTCAGTCTATTAACAAGCTAAAACAAGTGTCTTCTTTCTGATCATTCTCCTATCTAGCTGCAATGTGGTAGCAGTCTTGTTTCTATCTTGTCAGCTTTCTCATTAATACAGTAAGTGACAACTGTCGTGCCTGTCTTACCGACTGACCTACAAAACATCTTTTTCTGTTTCCAGGTCTCAATTTTCTCCTTGGCAAACCCTTCAAGTTAAAGTTCTAGATCGCCCTCTTGTATAAGACTCTGACTTACATGCTAATTCTGATTCTTTTGTTCCTGAGATTTGATCGGACTCGTAAAACTCTGTCTTTTCTGGACAAAGGGACAATTATTAGATATGTTCTAATATTTAATTGGCCTCAGTTTTGGATACATAAAGACATTTTAGGCTCTACTACCTAAAAATATAATCAATAATGTATATTTATATTGATATATGTACTGTATGTAAATATAAATAACATAGTGTATATGTATGTGTGTGTGCGCATGTGTGGTTTTACTTTTCTGCCTCGGTGCATAATGACATTAATAGTTTTATTGAAATCAGTGTGACTAATTAATTCCTGCTAAATCTGAAGAAAGCATTATTTGAAATAACGTGTTTTAATTATTAATCATTTTAAACAGAATTTGCTACTTAAGAACATTATTTTTGTAAAGGAAAATCACAGCATAATGAAATTATTACATCAATAGATTGGTTTTTACATACAGTATCTATAATGTGCATTTTCATTGTTACTGAATGTAAAATACTTTCTGTCTTCACATGTATCTAGTTTTTGTATTTGCTTCTTGGGGTCTTTTCCAGAAAGCAGGATTAGTGTGTAATCTGATTAAAGTATTTCAAGATTCACAAAAGTTAGGCTAATTCCATTCCAAAAAACCTGGACTTAGCCAAAGCTGTGTTTCTGGAAAATATTTAGCAAGAATTACATGATCCATGAGCCAAAAGCTAAGGATACTTCTGTGGTTCTGCTTTTTTGAATGGGATCAGGGTTTGCCTGTTAGAGAAAGAAAGATTTGACGAAATCTATCTCAGCTACTGGAGCAACCAATGACATGAAACTAATCTGGAAAATGGCAGATTGAAAAGGGAAGGATTAATTCTTTGAGGCCGCAGTAATTAAAGAACAGTGTACCCAGTCATAAGAGTAAAGATTATAAATATTCTTTCTGAAATGCTGGTCCCAGCTACAGTATTTAAGAAGCAGAAAAAAGCCAACAAAGTGTCGAAAATGTCATACCCTTTCTTGAGCCATAAATAGGATGCAAATCATGGACATTTCTCGCCTTTTTTTTTTTTCTTCTTTTTTGTAAAGGGCAGGTTTCTTCATAACATTGGCGATGCCACAAACATATCAGCAAATTCATTGCAAAAGTGTGTCAACATCGAAGAACAAAGACACACTAACACACACACATACACACACACAATACAGATCTGTCTTCTCAAGACAGAAATAAACACTATCAAAGAGAAATTCCACAAAATCAGGTAGGGCAATTACATTTAAACAACTGGTGCATTTCTGAGAAATGATAACTTATAACAGACTGGCTGGTGGAGACTCTTGCTTTTAAAGAAACATTTCTGAAGACTCTCCTCTTTGGCGATTACCTATACCCAGTATCCTTATTAGTACAATTTTGATTTGGGGTTCTGTAATGGAATAAGGCAACAATATAACTCATTCGCTGATGGCTCAAGACTGTATATCAAATGCTGAAGTGTCAAATATCAATGTGGCCTTTTATAGATTCTTAAAGTAATATGAAATGCTGCATACATAATTACTGTACAAAGTATGAGGCAAATTATCTAGGATCGCACATTTGAACAGAGTAAGTTTCCATTCAAAGAGTGGCCCTTGTGAGTCGTTTTGTTGAAGATTTGTACATGAAAATAATTAAGTTTTACTGTACTTTCTTTGGTGGCACGGTGGCACGGTGGGTAGCGCTGCTGCCTCGCAGTTGGGAGACCTGGGGACCCGGGTTCGCTTCCCGGGTCCTCCCTGCGTGGAGTTTGCATGTTCTCCCCGTGTCTGCGTGGGTTTCCTCCGGGCGCTCCGGTTTCCTCCCACAGTCCAAAGACATGCAGGTTAGGTGGATTGGCGATTCTAAATTGGCCCTAGTGTGTGCTTGGTGTGTGGGTGTGTTTGTGTGGGGTTATCCTGCCCAGGATTGTTTCCTACCTTGTGCCCTGTGTTGGCTGGGATTGGCTCCAGCAGACCCCCGTGACCCTGTGTTCGGATTCAGTGTGTTGGAAAATGGATGGATGGATGTACTTTCTTTTGGCATGTAATTACCAGACAATACAGGGTCCGTGAAGGCAGAATAACACGCCATCTCTCCCAGTAACAATTAGAACAACTTTGTATATGCTGAACACTTAATGTCATGAGTCTTAGACTTTTTTGATCACATAAATATTGCAAAAATAAAACACAATGCTTAAATGCTTACTTCAGGGCATATAATATTTCCAGTACATTAATATCGCCAGGGATACATTTTGCATAATGGAACAATTTACCACACAGAGTTTACAAGCGATGGACTATTTTACACATTCTTTCAGTGATATTCTTCTGCACCATTTCTCTTTTCTTGGCAGTTCCTGCTACTGTGTAGCTCCTCTTTTGGAGAATATGCTGTGTGGCCGGGTAAGGCAGGACAAACAACAAACGAGTAGCTGAGATGCCAACTGGGTCATCTCATTTAGTAGCAATTCTTACTTACAAACAACAAAAAATGTTTGCAAATGTTAACATAAACGTTCACCTGTCCAGCACTATTCAAAGATACTTCTGCGTAGCACGTGTTCTCACAAAGAAAAATCAGGAGGTCCGTCTCACAAAGCATTTCTGGATCAAATGCTGACACCTCTCTGGGCAGCCGGTCTTGTTATCCGGATGGACCCCGGAATAGGCAAGGTTAAGCTCCCTCAATTCCCTCATTGCTCCCTCCTACTGCGGCGGACTAACACACACCTTATCTGAGCCTGTGAGGAGGTCCTCTGACATGCATGCATGACAGCTAATAAACTTCATGCACTGTTTCCCTGTTGCTATACTAGTTTGAAGACTGTTGTTGTGTGAATCTCAGACTTGTAGTCCATGGGTAATCAGCTGATCAGCTGTTCAGTGCTTTTGCCGTGAATGTATATTAATCTGGACCAACCGATCCAGGATTTGCGCAATCTGACTGAAATCTGGTATCTTTGAATTGGCTAATCTGCTGATGTGAAATTGTACTATAGCAAGTCAGAATTTATTCTGTGATGCAGGATTATCTAATCTCTCTTTCTGGAACATATCCCTGATTATTTGTGACCATGTTTGTTAGGAGTGGTTTTTGCAACGCTATGATATGTGGGTGTAGCTACAGGAGCCATTTGTGTATATGACATCATGGGGAACAGTTTGAATAAAAAAAAAATCCTGTGACAGCCACATTGCTTTTGTAGCTGTTTGTTAAAATTAGGGATAAAGACTAGTATTCAAACAAGAAATACTGTACACACTTCTGCTTTTTAGAGGAATTTAACAAAAAGAAAAAAACTTTGTTACAAAATAAAGTACTATCATTATTAGCAATGGAGTGTGGGGTCCTATATTGAAATACACCTTAGTGTATTTTTCTTCTCAGTCGTTCTTCCCGATTTTCCTGATTAGCAGTCTTCTCTTCGCAGCAGCTGAAGTGTCTCCTGAGAAGCATTTTTATTTTTGAAGGACACCCATCCATTTGTTCTGATATTGTTTTGTTTTTTTATCACTTAGAAGTGTGGTTTGTTTTAGTCCGGGCACTTCTCCTTTAAAACAGAGAAGTTTTGTATATACTGTAATACTGAGATGATTAGATTAGACGTCTTCTTATTCCAAAGAATACCAAAAAGAGCAAATTAATACAATAGTCAAAGATTTGAATCATGGTTCACAGCAAAGCCAAAATGATGAGATATTTTAGGCTGGATTAATTATTAAATAGTCATAATACATTGTTATCATGGTCAATGTGCAGTGCTCAAGCAAAATCTTTGACATTCTTTAGACAACATTAGCAAAACAGATATGACATAAAATAACTGACAAACACAGAGAAAATACTTTTAGGCCAGAGTGTATTTAATGTAGGTAACATCGAAAACAATAAGAAGAAAGGATAAAAAACAGAGCCGTACCAAACAGAAGCCATTCATCCCATAATGGTGGGGGATAAATTTTTGATTTTTCAAATCCTGATGGAAATGAAAGTACAGTAACTAAGGATAATTTGTATAAACTTTCATTTGAAAATTACAGCATTGGCTTAAGAATTTATCCAGAAAGTAGCTTCACTTTTCCTTTTACATTAGTTCTAGAAACAATGTGTTGGTTCCTTAGCAACCAGCAACCATGACTACACAGTCAGATTAAATTATTTTTAACATTTTCATCTTTAAATACTTGCATCATAATGATGATATATATTAATTCTCTTTATATAAAAATCATGGCACTACAAAACATAATTGTTACTGCAGGTGGTTTCAAAGAGGTCAGCATGTTTTAAAATTTATTCGTATGCATCTCGCCTAATTTTTTCAAAAATCAATACTATTGCCAGGTATGGAAAGAAAAACATTAAAAAGTTACAAAAATTTCTACTTTTTAAACAAGAAGTTAGACATACAAATATCTTTGCAAGATTTTTGATTTTGGCTTACAGATTGAATGTCACCTGCAATACATCCATTTGCTGCAGGCGTATTTTAAGATGTAAACTCTATATTTATTTGTTTATTATTCATTCATTTACATTAATTGTAGGCTCATGGTGACTGTTCACCTTGGAATTCATTCAAATATAAAATAATATACTATTAAACATACCGCATTCAACTGAGAAAGGTATTGTTGTTAATTCACTTATGATTCATGTGGTCTTTTACTGTACAATAAATGAAACACAATAACTGCAATCCAGACTTAAAGAGAAAAAAAAAGATTAGTCTTTTCTTTTTAACACCTAGCAATGAATCCATGGTGGTTCACATCTCAAACAGCGTATCAAACTCTGAGTAGAAAGGAATAGAAGAAAAGTCTGACAGTAAATTTAGCTATAATGAGATATCGTGTATGTTTTATAAATCAAAACATAAAAGTGCCAGGCTTGCTTAATGAAAAATCTGAAATAAACTGAATTGGAAAGGGGAAAAAAAAAACATAAGATTTTTATAAACTACAATTAATGTTAAAAAACAATAAAAAAAAGGTAAAACTTCCAACATAAATGGAACTCACCAGTCTTATTTATTTCTAATTTTATAACATCGCCTCCTTCTACTCCCTGTTATTAAATAGACATCTCAAGTTTTGTATTTTTCTGAAATTCCTCACTAACAAAGCCATCAATTAGAGTAGGTCTGGAGATATGGTAAGTTTGATATCATCATGTTTCTATTCTTCCTAGCACAAAATAACAGTTGTTGTTCTAGGATAGTCATTCACCTTTAATTAATCAGCTTTAAATTCACTTCATCATGAAAGATGAAGAGCATCAAAATATAAAAAAATCAGTATGGAATGGTCCTTACAGTACTTCCATGTAATATATACAGTACTTTAGTGATCCTACAGGTAATCATTCAACAAGAGATTTTACAATATAACACAACCAATGGTACTGGACAATTATATAGAATCAAGAACACTAGGTACAAAATAAATGTAGAGTAACCTGAACAGAAAATTGAATCCAATGAAGACTCACATAATATATGATTTGAAACTAAACACACTGGGTCAAATCAAGTTAATAAGCTACACAGATAGACAGATTGACAGGTTTAATACCTCTGTCCACGTCAACCTTTTCAGGTTGTGGTGTGTGAGTGTTTGTGCACACGCTTGCATGTGCCTCCATGTGTGTGTACATGGTATATAAATATATATACATCTCAAAAAACAGTATTGCAAATCAATATGTGTGGTTGCAAGACTAAATGAAAGAGACTGCAAAAATCCTGATTAAATTAAACAATATCTAAAGGAGTTATTTTTGGACACATGTCAAACTATTTTTAAAGGATATGGGGATAAGTTCTGGACCAAATTGCACCGAAAACAATAAGCCTGGAGCCTGTAACAAGGCAGACAAGATGTATCTTGTTTGAAGAAGATAGATCAGTTTTTTTTCTAAAGTGAACTTTGTACTGAGCTCTCCGCATTCAAGGATATAGCCATCCACAATTACATAATTTTCTGACAAATATTGTAATTTTAAGATGAGAAAATCAGTTTTGATCTTCCACAGACATACACACAGATATAAACACCATGCTAAAATCATGTTTTCTCTGTATTTTGAACATTGCATAATCAGAATCTGAACTTAAACCAATAGTGAATTGTTGGCCCCATCACAAAACTTCCATTTACTTCAAAGTAAAAACAAACCCCCCCGTTTGATTTAAAAGAATGTCCTTCCTTTTTCATTCAGAAAATTGTAGTTTTATTCCTTTAATTAAAATATGTGAAATTGTGTTTGTTCTGTCCTCCTTATACTCTGTATAAAATTTGACAGGCAGCTTCCCCTTTTACCACATCCAAGACTTTTGGTTAACTTGGTTAATGTAGCAATTGGGAAGAGATAAAACTGAAACATAAAACAATATGTAAGCATTAATTTAGCAAAATCAAACATAATACATAAAACAGATGATTATCACTGCTGCTGATGGTTCCTCTTACTGTTAGCTAGCATAAAGTACATGTTCGAATCATATTAAAATTACAGCCATAGATATCCACATAAACTTCTGTAATACATGAAATATTACACCTTACAATAAACATGCAGTTATTAAACATGCCAATAGTTCTCTGAGAGACTTGAACTGAAAACAGAGGGATGAAGATTAATTGTATAAACACAACTATGTGTCTTCCTACCAGTTACTTCTGATTACATCATTTCATGGTGACAAGTAAAAGGAAGTGCAGTACCACATAAGACCAACAGATGGATATTTCCAAATACTGAACTTAACTAAACCATGCAGTGTTCCTTCAAGTACAAAATCCTCTGGGAATTAAGTTTCTTTCCAAAAACGTCCACTTATAATGTGCTATGATGCATTCCCTTCTGCTAGAGTGCTGAGCTAATCATTGAGCAGCTTCCTTGCACAGAACTGTCATTGTCTGTCATTAATTTTGTGTGCTGTAGAAAGCAATGTTATACATGAGAGCTCAGTTACTTTACACATACTTTCGTTTATTGGATACTTTTGATCATTAAGTAAATAAAATAATTCACACAGAAGTGTGCTTTTTCAAAACCTGGAAACATTCAGTATTAACATTTCACAATAACAGAGGAAATCAGAAAGAAGGCAAATACATTTTCATAGCATTCTATACAGTACCCTACCTAATTAAAGGGAGTTTTGGAGGGGACAATGGGAAATTTAATTCTGATAGGACCTTAAATTAAGTCTTTTGAATAACAGTAAAATTATATTCAGTTTCATTATTATATTTAATTTGAATTATTGTTTTCTAGCTATTCCTGATAATGTATAGAGTTTGCAACTGTAGTAAAAAAAAAGGTTAAGATGTAAGCAAAAAAGCTTTCTAACTCACTTAATCATTTTAACTGAAACTCTTATTGTTCTGAGTTTTTTCAGGTAAGAAAGACAGCTTTGAGAAAAGGTTGTTAAACTCGCTTATCATGGTGCAGGAGAGTGGTGAGGTGTAGATGTGTTGCAAGTTGATTAGTACATGCAAGTAACAATTTCTCTGTATATGTGATAATAATGACCCTCTAAACCTATATAATGATATTTTTAGAAAATAAAATTTCGCACAAACATTAGGAAGTTTTTCTTTACACAAAGAATGATAGACACTTGGAATAAGCTACCAAGTACTGTGGTAGACAGTAAGACTTTAGGGACTTTCAAAACTCGACTTGATATTTTTTTGGAAGAAATAAGTGAATGGGACTGGCAAGCTTTGTTGGGCTGAATGGCTTGTTCTCGTCTAGAGTGTTCTAATGTTCTAAATGTTGTTGTTCTAATTACAGAAGGAGGTGAAACATAAAATAAAGCAGGCAAAGCTGAAGTACTGTATAAGAACAGAATAGAGAATGAACTGAGGACTGATAACCTAGGCTCATTATGGAATGGCATGAAGATGATGGATGGCATTCATGCAAAAAACAATAATCGAGGTGAACTAGCATGGGTCAAAACTGACTATAAGTTGGTGCAAAACTTGAATGAGTTCTATTCAAGATTTGAAACACAGGATTTTGCTTTAGAACTTAGTCAGTAGAAGAGCAGACTGAGGACTAGAGCCAGGAGTCAGCCCTTCTTTGACCAGAATGATGTCAGAAAGGTCCTTAAACAAACAAAAATCAAAAAAAGCTTGGGTCCAGACATTGTAAGCGGCTGCCTGCTTTATTACTGTGCAGAGGAGCTCTTTCCAATATTCCACTCCATATTTGAAATATCCTTGGATTTATTGGCAAAAACTACACACCCAAACCATTAATTGACTTTAGACCAGTGGCATTAACTTTTCATATTGTGAAATCCTTTGAGAATTTAATCAAGAAACAACTACGCAACAAAACTGAGGCTTTTCTGGACCCTCACCAGTTTGCAAACACAGCAAAGAGGGGTGTGGAGGACGCAACAGCAACACTTTTGAATGTATCATATGAGCACTTGGAAGAATTAGAAAACGATACAACTTTTCATCAGCTTTAAACATGATCCAGCCCCATATTTTAGTTGACAAACTGATTAATGAGTTCTGTTTGGACCCTAACTTGGTGGAGTGGATTCTAGAGATTTAAGAAACAGAACACAAGGAGTGAATGTCAATGGTAACAGGTATCACTATCTAAGCGGAGCAAGGTACGCTCCAAAACATGGCCAAAGAATTTACCAATTTGAATCAGAGGCTGCAAAATGAGTAAGGAGGGCCCTGCCTGGTTCCACACTCCTGACGTCATACTATCCCCGCCCGCCTCGTACCACAGTCCTTGTCTCGGATTAGCACTAATATATCACTCCTGCAAGCGAAATATGATACTTAGCGTGATGACAGAAGTCTCAAAATCAACCGGAATGTTCAAACAAATTATACAAAAAAACTCCATCTAAATCCCTTAAGTTGTTGTATTGTTTGCTAGTTAAGCAGAAGCAAGGTACGCTCCGAGGCTGGCGCGTGAATGAGGAGAGCCCCACCCGGCTCCCCTCTCCTGATGTCACCGTTCCCCCTCCACTTGGCCCACAGCCTCTGTCACGGATTAGAGCGAATAATTCGCCCTTGCAAGCAAACTATGATACTTAGGGCGATGACAGAAGTCGCAAAATCAACTGGAATGTTCAAGCAAATTATAGAAAAAAAAACCAGATCTAAATCTGTAAAATAGTTCTCTCGTGAAAAGTGGACAGACAGACAGAGAGACGTTGGATTTTATATATAGAGAGATACAGTATTAGTGACTGCAGGACTTTACACAAGGAGGGACATATCCTGTAATTTGCAGACAACTTGTCTTGTCATTGTTTTTCTTCTAAAAGATAACAGCAATGGACCTGTTGTCAATACGTTTGTACAATGGTGTGATCACAGTAATTTACAACATAATATTTCTAAAACAAAGATATGGTTGTAGATTTCAGGTGCTCTCCACCATCCACTTTCTCAAATTTAATAAAAGGAGAGACAGTGGAGATGGTAGAGCAATACTGATATCTGGGAACAATAATTGACAACAAACTTTGATCTTAACACAGCACAAATCTGTAAAAAAGGGCAGTCATGACTTTGCTTTCTTAGGAAAGTCAACTGTTTTAAAGTGATCAAAACCATAATGACACTTTTTTGTAAATTCTTTACTGAATTCATTGTTAGATTTGCTTTTATCTGATGATTTGGCAATCTTAGCAATAAGAATATAAACCATATTAACAACAATATAAAAATTTGCAGTAAAATTATTGGTTCACAGCAGACCTCTATCACAGCAATGTATTGCAAGCAGGTTGGAAAGAAAGCCAAGTGAAAATTGTCAGACAGTAGTCATCCCCTTTCTTCTAAATTCCAGCTGTTGCCATCAAGCTGCAGATTTAGGTTTCCAAAGGAAAAGAGCAACGGGTATAAGAACTCTTTTCTATTACTTGTAGGGATGCTGCTAAATTTTGTCTTATTATTTTGTGTACAGTACTGTTAATAGTAACTATGCTTCTTTGCATTGATCTTGAGTGTGTGTTTATGAAATAATATTGGTTGTCAAATGTTGTGTCTCTGTTTATCTACTGGATCTCTGTAACAATGTTTTCTGTTTTTGTACTTTCCTGCTGCAAAAGAGATTTGCCTCTGGAATAATAAAATCTACTTAAAGAAAGCTAGTAGAACGTTTTCCAGATTTTCCATATTTTTTCTGTATTTTCTTTAAGATTTCATTCAGGATTTTACTAATTTATAACCTGAATATATACAATTGTTTGGTAAAAACCAAATGAATTCTGCTCAATTATAACACCCAATTCTGATGATGTAAATATAATCTCCTGCAGGACAGAAAGAAAGTCATAAACCTAGTCCACACTAACACAGATAATTTTGAAAACACATCTTTTTTTATTCTATCTATCTATCTATCTATCTATCTATCTATCTATCTATCTATCTATCTATCTATCTATCTATCTATCTATCTATCTATCTATCTATCTATCTATCTATCTATCTATCTATTCGTCTAGGCCTTTTCTCTACACTGAAACAACATTTTTCAACCACTGAACATGCATTGTTTCAAAAATGGTCTCCAAAGTGTGTAAATCTGAAAACATGAGGTCTCGTGTTACATGGTGTTGACATAGGATTGTCATGTGATCAGGCAGTGACTTTAATTTTGTACCCTGCAATCTTATTTTTACTGTGGGGTTTGTTCGTTCCTAAATTCTCAACATCAGCTAATGGGTACCATGTCTTGAAACAATTAAATATTTTGTTGTATTCAATTTTGAAGCACTCCAGTTCTATATTTCCCAAGGTCTTGGGACCTAATACATGTTTGTAAACTTTTAAAGCAGTTGTACTTCATTGTTTGTCCTTACAGAGAAGCATTTTTGCCTTGTTCTTTCTGCATTCTAATTTATGTTAGGTTTGTTCTGTAAACAAATTGCACTTTTGGCTAGTAAAACGTGCATGCCCATTAAGAAAGATTTGTATGCATTTTTTGGCATTTCAGTGTAGATAATAATTTTTTTAAAACTGATCTGTGAATACTAGCGTGGACAGAAAACTTTTAAAATGAAAATGGTGTTTTCAGATTTTTCTGTGGTAGTGTAGACTAAGTCATAGTCCTAGCAGCTGATAAGTGTCATTTGTAAAGAGTGATTTAGTGGTGTGCAATGCACTAATGAACAACTAGCATCTGAATGTGACACAACTTGGATTTTCAGTTGTTACTTCTTTGGACTGCTTAATCTATTAATGAAATACCCTGAGTATGTTGTATACTTCATTTAGGAACCTCTGCTTATTAAAGGAATACACTGATTTTCTACAAATGTGTCAGCCTACTTTTATTAAGAAAAACAGAAATTCAAAGCCTGTTCAGATTTAATCATTAATGCACATGGAATGTTGGACTTTGGAACTTTGATCTGGACTAAATATACAGTTAAAACTTTCAACATACATTACTTTCACTTTTAGCAGTAATAAGAGCATGTTTTTGGTTTTGAAAGAGAATGAAAAATTCTTTTTTAGACAATCTGTTGTTGAGAATGAACTCATAAAGGAATAACAGCTATCCATTGCATTCTGACATTATTTAAAGGAATGTGGGAGTCTCATTGCACTGACAGCACTTGAACTCTTGTGGCACGAAAGGAATCCAGAATGAACATCAGCTCACAGACAAAGGAGGATGCCTTTCTTTCAGAAGACTGTCTTTTGTTTGTCACCAATGATTTCTTTCTTCTCAGTATGTGCTCCCTTAGCCTTTTACTTCCTAGATATCCGCACTGGGCAGATTAGCAGCTAATGGCCTATTCTAGGTTCTGTTCTCACAATGTGGACCTGCGCACCTCTTCTGAGAACACCTGCCATTTTTATAGTTCCTGCAAGTTAGTCTGAGGTTGTTATAAGGAGGATATCCATGTATCACCACCAGAAAGGGTTTACCAAAGTCAGCAGGCTTAGGGGCCTGCTTTTTAATGCATTTTTTATGTCTTGTGTGGCCAAGAAGCTGAGAAAGTTTACTGGCTCACTTTCCAACTCTCTGATGAGTATTTAATGCATGGGTCTGTGAAAAAATGTATTTTAGCAAATTATAATTTAATTTTTTTTTTTTATATGGAATATAAGTTCGTATCTTTCTGGCATTTTTGGATAATGTTTGTCATTATGGCGTATATAAATAAAGTTTGCATGACTTTGCATTTTCTATGTAATTCAGATAGTGTTCTTTAATTATAGTGTCACACTACAGTATTCCAGGTTTCTACTTACTTGTAAGTGGAGCTTGATTAATCAAGTATTGCGTTTGAACTGTTTTTGACTGCTTTCTATATAAAGAGAAAGGCCATAGATGATGCTTGCTTTTTTTTTTTTTTTGCATAGACCATTGCTAGTAATTCCTATTTACAGTATATCTGACATATAGTTGTTCAGTTAGATAAATTATACAGTGGAATTATTTTGTAGCATTTGTAGCTCTCTGCTTGGAAGACACCACCGGGAGTATTAAAATACTCCAGTATTAGTTGAATGTGAATAAAGGTTCTGGAACAACACTTTTGATGTTGTTCCAAGAGCAAAAGATAACCTAACAATATCAGATCATTTATTTATTTTTTGTGATTTGGCTGATCATTTGGTGGGTCAGGGTCAGGTTCCTCATGCCGCATTTCTCCAGGTACAGGCAAGCCATGATTGTATGCCACATTATGCAGCACGCTACATGCTTCCACAATGCAACACAGTTTTGGTGGACTATAGAGCAGCACATTAATAGAGTGGAAATGCTTTCTATTTACATAATCAAATTTATTCTCTGAAGGAGTCTTTACAGTTTAGCATCAGTGCCAAGTGCAGCAACGGATAGATTCTCTGCTCTTTACATGGCACACTAGTTGGAAAAAACACCTGCATCTGTGCAGTGTTTTTTTATAGGCTTTCCTGCTATAGATGATGTAATGCCAGTTTTCATCCCATTCATTCTTTTGGTGATTCATCCCTGGTTAATATAACTTGTCCAGCACCGTTGCAAATACAATATGTGTGCAGTTGACCAATATGATTACAGTTAGAAAAATTAATGTTACTTCAGATTGTGGTTTGATGTTTCCCAGTTCAACCCCAGTGTAAGGAAATTTTATATACCTGGATGACAATCGTATAATAATACCATCCTGTTCAGTTGGCATGGTTCAGCTCAGTCATGTTTGTGAAATACCCAATCAGTCATCAAGTTAAGTTCATGTTGAAACATTCCTGTGGCTAAAAACCCAAGAGTGGACAGAACTTGCAAAGAAACAGGTAGTTGGAATATTTTGGCCATTCCGTGCACCATTATATTATTATAGAATGATTACAAAAAAGTGAATTAAATTTGTAAACAATATGCAGTTAATTTTGGTGTATTTGATTAATCCCACATCGTTGATGCATATCTGAAAAAAAAGAGACACCACACAGAAACAGTAGCACCAATTTGTCGCTGGTTGCCGTCCATTTGCAAAACCAAGCAGAAACTTGCATATGCACAGTGTGAAGCTGCAGTGAAAATGTGTGTGACTTTAGTTTCTATATATCTCAAAGTGTGTATGAAAGTGAGCGTATGCACCGTTTATACATGAGGTCCATGGTGATGTATTCCTGTAATTCTGTTTAACCACATAAAATATTTTTCCCTGTTTGTGTATTATATCTGCCCATCTGACCCAGTGTTGCTGTATTGTGCTAAAAGTAATCACAAAAAACAAATGCAGTCCCTTCTAAAATGAGAACTCTGAAGTCTTTCAAACAGAATTTGAGTGTGATTTAGCACAAAAAGTCCAATCGGTAATCCTGTAGCCAAAAGGGACATATACCAAGTGGTGCTGGATAAAGTATATTAAGCTTGTCGCAAGAATATCAGAGTAGAAAAATGTTTTAATGATGGCATAGCATTTGTAAAACTGCATTTTTAATTTTTTTCTCTATATTTAGAGGATTCTGAAAGTAAAAAGTGCTCTTTTTTCAAATATGTTTGTTGTTTTACTGCAAAATAGCAGATATAAATAAATATGGCAAATGTTCATTGTAATTTGCAAAAATTCAGCTTTTATGGTCAATGTCTCAATTATATGACAAATACCCAGCCTATATGCTAATTGTCCCACTTAAACTGTGTCAGATCCCCAGTTTAAATGTCAGATATCCAGCTTGTATGGCAGATGTCTCACTTTTCTTTCAAATAGCCATGTTAAATGGAAAATAAGAGCTGTCTGAGGCTTATGTCCTAAAGAAATGACAAATAAAAGGTGTACAACTTAAATGTAGTACCTAAAGGTATATAAACATTTCCAGATGTTAAAAGTCAGGTCTAATTTTTAATTAGATCTAAAGGGCAATATAAGATGTAAATCAGCAAGTTTAACAGTAAAAAGGTCCATATGAAACCTAAAAGTTAAGATGAAAAATGGCATACTCATTATTCACACAGATTAGCTATTCTCCCTTAATTTAACATCAGTATTATGCTTTTGGAAGGCATTGCTGACTGAAATGTGAACAGATCACAGCACAGTTTTCAGCCTTCTTATTTACATGGAGAATTAGCTAGAGACATTGAACGTGCAGTTAAAGTTGGGG
Organism: Erpetoichthys calabaricus; assembly: GCF_900747795.2. Lineage (NCBI taxonomy): Eukaryota > Metazoa > Chordata > Cladistia > Polypteriformes > Polypteridae > Erpetoichthys > Erpetoichthys calabaricus. Next base: position 225,077,675 of record NC_041394.2, on the reverse strand, counting down.
TAAAGCTTGTCTTGAATGGTGATGGATCAGAACTGTGTTGGCACCAGCATTACCAGTAACACGACTGGTATATTATTTTCAAATTATCTGCAAACATAGCAGTCTTCAGTTTTGTGGCATTAAGTTGGACTCTTACTTTTGATTTGATCTTGTGTAGCTTTGATGAAAGCTGAGCTGCTTTAGAAGAATTGCGTAGTTTGGATAGCTTAGTACACAAATCTACAACTGATGCAGTAGGAAGAGCTTTAAACTTTGACATTACAAAGGAGGAACTTCAGAATTAAAGGCTCATGGTTTTTTGTTTTTTTTTTAAATAATGTTAAAAAAATCTGATTTCAATAACATTTTAAATGATGACATATTTTCCATGCAAGGTCAGACGATTTTATGTGCATTTTTATGAGTGAGAATGAAAAGTTATTTTTAATTTCATGCAGAACATTTTGCCTGCCTTTTTGCATACTTTGTCAGAGCCAGATTTTAAAGGTGATTAGTTGAATGGGAATGAAGGTTCTAGAACAACAATTCTGATGTTCCCGGAACAAAAGGTGTCCTAACAATATCAGATTGTTCACTTCTTTATGGTCTGTTCATGGACTGAGAAATTAACAAAGAAAAGAACTTCAAGCGCTACAAAACAGTTCCACTCTAAAATGTATCTAAGTGAAAAAATAGATGTCAGATATTAAATGTGATTATACCAGTGCAGGAAAGAAGGTTAATCAGTGCCAAAAATTAATTATAAATAAAAAAGTAGCATGCTGGTGATTTTTGCACTTGCACAACTTCATTAGAATTACCAACCTTTTCTAAGGAATGTTTAGAATAGGACAGGACAGCATTCAAGGGTACATGAACTGAAATTCTTTATCATATTTCAGGTTTACTACTCCGGAATGTACAAATACTAAAACAAATCATCTCAAGTAATTTAAAAGTTCCTGAATCAGATTAACAGACTGGGGACAATGAAAATTGGCCTCTTGCAGTCTTCCATCCATCCATTATCCATCCATCCATTACCCAACCCGCTATATCCTAACTACAGGGGTCTGCTGGAGCCAATCCCAGCCAACACAGGGCGCAAGGCAGGAAGCAAACCCCGGGCAGGGCACCAGCCCACCACAGGGCACGCACACACACACTAGGGACAATTTAGGATCGCCAATGCACCTAACCTGCATGTCTTTGGACAATGGGAGGAAAACGGAGCACCCTGAGGAAACCCATGCAGACACGGGGAGAACATGCAAACTCCATGCAAGGAGGACCTGGGAAGTGAACCCGGGTTGCCTAACTGCAAGGCAGCAGCGCTACCACTGCGCCACCGTGCTTCCCCCACCTGCAGTCTTCCAGGTCCAAAATCACTATTTTAATATTTTTATAGGAAAAACAATTTTAGTGCATTGTGTAGCCTCTCATATTTCTGCCTTTGTTTAATGACTTTAGAAGATTTTGTAATTTATTTTGTATAGCAAAACCAATGTAAATATTATTTTTTGTTCTGTATCTTTTTAATTATTTTGCTATTGGTTCTGGCTCATGTGGATGCCTCCATTTTGTGGAGTCATATTGTTGATTGCAGTGTGCTATCGTGTAACACCAGGAAGTTGCAAATTGTGTTGTCACTGTTCAGAACTATGAGTCCCAAAAGCACACAAGTCCCATAAATACTTCCAAAATCACCCACTATGGCATATTAAAACTCCAACTAGAAACAAAAAGGGCCTTTATTAAGTAAAAGATGTATTTCAACAACAGTGCTCTGCAGCATAAGAAGCTCCTTAGAGCACAAAAGGAATTGCCTGAGAAGACAAGACAATCCACAGCAAATGCAGTCCCAATACAAAATCCCAAGTTGAAGTCAAAAACAGAGCACAGTTTCAAAAATCCAAGAAATCACAATAAGCACAATAGAAACCCAAGTAAACACTGGTAAACACCTAGCACATTCGAAATGAACCACAAGGAACAATGGAGTCCTTCCAATTTATAGGATGGAGGGCTGTGCCTGGTGGTGATTGGCACGTGGCCCCATGTCTTGGGAAACCACCCCTAAAACACCTAGTACATATCACAGTCCATATAAACATAGACAAACATATAAACATAGACAAAGCCAAAAATAAAGAACAAACATAATGTACATAACTTAAAGAAAAAAAAATGAACAAAAGAAACATTATACATGAACTTGAACCCCAGCCAAAGGAGGAACCTTGGCTGAGATATGATTGTCATATCCGGGAAGTATAAAAGGTAAAAAGATTGTTTAGTTTTGGTCTTGTTTTGGAATTTGACCCTTCTTCTCTGTCTCTGATTTTGATTTTGCCACTTCTATTTCAATAAAGACACATTTCCCTCTGACTTTTACCAATCATGGCAGAGGGCAAATGTGTCTTAGTGTTCACTGAGGATCTACATGCATGATACAGGCATGAAGACATGCCAAACAAAACATTTCCGTCTTCCAGCTGAAGAAAAGACTACTCAATCTTCTCATACAGGCTGAATGAATTTTATAGCATCACTCAGGGATCAGTTAGATATTATTCTAATTAGAGCTAAAGCCTTTTCACATATTAATTAATTTAAAATAAAGCAGAATAGTATTGTATTAGCTCCATTAACAGTTGTTTTCTGCAAGATAACAGGTCTATGGTTCAGTATAAAATGTAATATTTATGCTATGTTTGAATTAATGCTTTCATTGAAAACAAATGTTTAATCTCTCTAAATTCATGTGACTTTAAAATTACGTACAAAAAGCAAAAATGACAAGTGATCAAATCCTGAATTTAAATTTCAGTGCACACTTAAAATTGAGTGTCTACAAAGTAAATATTTATCAGTAGCATTGGGTATAACAGTATGAGTTTCCGAGTTTTACTAAGTGCACTATAAGATAAACTGTGGAAACATGCTGGCAATACAAATTAACCCTATAACCTGTCAGATATAAAATGCTACTTGATGTAATGTACAGTACTGTGTGTGGCTAGGAAGCTAAGATATCAGAACTTGAAGGAAACATGTCTCTTCTCATAAATCAGTTGCAGTGTCAGAAAAACAATACATCTCTGCAAAAGACTAAAAATACCCAAATCTATAAAAACAGGGTTAGACAAAATCGATTTCTCAAACAAGCTTTCAAGGCATTAGAGTGTGAATAAATATGCCTCACAAGACTACTTATAATAACATTCATACATTTTAAAAGCAGAGCTGAAAAACATTTCCAGTTTTCTACTAAAATGATTCATTTGTCTCTTATAAACAAGAATTCTACAACAACATACATTACTAAGGTTCCTTGGAGTTGAAGCATATGCTGCAGTTTCCACAAATGTCTGCTGTTAACTCCTTCTCAACACCTTCTGTGTTCTGATGTCCTAGCTATGGATGGTTCCTACCTTAATTCTGTTGTATTGGACTAGGCCCTGATCTTCACAGACCTGAAAAGAAAAATTTTAAATGGATAAAGAAAGATAAATATATAAATCTTAAGTTTGCAATGGGTACAGTGTAACTTGTTGCTCCATTTAGAGGAAAAATTGAGTTCTGTTTTTTAAATTGCCATCAGTGATCACAATTCTAGTCGTACCCAATTACAATCCCCTGTGATTTTCTATTATTATTTTATTTCATTCTTTTTTATGTGCACCTGTGGATCAATCCAACTTGTTTAAGATTCAACCAAGCAACAGCCTTCATTGCCTATGTGGTTTTTGATATAACCCTGAGTCAGACCGTTTTTTTTTTTATAATCTATTTTTTTCAGTCAGACTCCCTTGCAATTTCAATACACCCTCCTCACTCAGTGCCATCTTCAGAATATTCTTGGACAATAGACCCACCTTCATTTATCATACTATTATACTTATTGGTGTCATAGTATAGGAGTCCCAAAGCACATAAATCCCAGTAAGTTCCAAAAATACTCACAAGAGAGGGATATAACCATCAAACCCCAGCTAGTAATAAGGTCAAGCACTGAATCTTTATAAAATAATAAAAAAAATCTTCATAATAAGCATTCCAATCACTCTGAAGTTCTGTGGAGCACAAAAGTAAAATTAAATTGCCTGAGACTCAAGGCAATCTAAAGTAAACAAGTCCCAATAAAAAAATAAAAGAATCATCAGGAAAAAAGCAAATCATTGAAAAATCTGGAAGCCTAATTAATCACAAAAAATAAGCACATGTACTCCCACCAGCTCCCTGACACATTCAAAATGAACCACTAGGAACTGTGGAAGACCCTCCGGATTTATAAGGTGGAAGGCTGTTCTTGGCAGTGTTGGTGGATGGTCCCCAACTTCCTTGGCGACCACCCACAAAACACATGGGACATAACACAGACAGCTTAAAGACAAAATAAAAAGCAAAGCACAATGCACATAATCATCAAAAGCAACATTAACATAAATAAATGGCACAAAAAAGACATGAAACAAGACTTTGTACCCCTACTAATTGAGGAACAGTGGCTGAAACATGGCAGTTAGAACTTTCTTCAGGTGGAGGAATCTTATAGTACTTTCAGTTTCACAATTGTTCACTGATACATTATTCTTCTCAAATTGAAAAAATAAACAGAAAATAATTAATCCATTCTTCCATTATCTAACTTGCTTAATCAGGTATAGGAGCCTGGAGCCTATTGTAGCAGCATCAGGTGAGTGGTGGGAACCAACCATGGCTGCTATGTTAGAATATTTGAGCACACCTTTATTGTAAGTTTTAAAAATTATGCACTTTGATTTTTTTAATTTCTTAACCGGCTTGTTCAACTACAGAGTGAATGCTGGAAACTCGGTACAAGGCAGGTATCAGTTCCGTACAGGATGCCATTCAATTGCAAGATACTATAAACACTTCCATTTATTCATTAAGGAACGTAACATGAAATATCTTTGGAATTTAGGGTGAGCCTGGAATTTGTGTACAGTATAAAACCCACAGACATTTGCAAACTTCACATAGAAAGTAACTCACATGGGGATTTAATATACTGTAAGTCCCTGGCACTGTGAACAAGGACCACTAACCCCTGCACCACATTACCACTTTTTCTAGTATGAGAAGGACCTGAAAGCCTTGATTGAGCAGATCCTGTAGGAAATATCTAATTCTAGTAATCAAGGTTGTATTCTTCAATTTGTTAACACAATTCACTCAACTGGGATAAATAAAATTGTTTTTGTTATTATAGCAGGCTACTTCTTTCTGATCTACAATATAATTTTAAGTCTTACACATTTTTTCTGCTGTTTCTTTCCTAGCTTATCACTTGTTGGAGGAAAGGCATAAGGGAATGATTAAAAGTAATATATACAAAGAAAAATGGAATATACTGTTTAAACCATGTAATTGTAAGCTATTATTTTATTGTTCTGTCTATTATAAATCAATAAAGAGACAAAACGCTGAAATTAAATTAACTGAAAAGCCTTTCCAACACATTCCTGCCTTTCCTTCAAAGTCATGACATCTTGACTTCTAGCCTTGTGATCCGCAATTATATCCCTCCCCAGCAGTTTTATATATGACCTTGACTAAAACTTGAATGTTAATTGTTTAATTAACTCAGAAACTGCATCTGTGAAGAACACACATGATTTTAATGTACTTTTTTTTACAGAACCGTTTTGCCAATTACTTCTTATCCCACCCCCACTAGTTCCATTTAATAGAAACAAACAATCTGCCACACAAGTCTGTTCACCTAGAAAAGGACAAAATTAAAATGAGGAAGAATAGAAAAAAATGTAGCTGAAGCTCTAAGTATGAAGTGGAAAATAAATCTGAATATTTTTTAGTGTTCCTTCAATTCACTGTGGAATACGAGGTACAAATCTAGATTTCCTATCCCAGATGTCTAATATGTCCATTAAGTAGCTATGGAGCCAATTAAGTTAGTGTATTTACTGCCAATGGCTATAAACTTTTTTAGAATTTTCACAGCTTTATAATGGAATCTTTCTTCATACTGTATGGTTTGGCCACTTCTCCTGTTTATATTCAAATTTCTGACCTTCTAGAAAATAGGTATGGAATACACATAACGTGTATACAAATTGTTTTAAAGTTTTAGTATTTCTTACAAAATTTGTTATGACTGAATGGTCAAGAAGTTTACAAGTTTTAGGCAGACATTTTCCTTAAAACTATTGGTGTGAGTAAACATCTGTGCAGGCAACTGAGGTCTTTCATTATGCCGTTTGCCTTTCTAAAGCAGTGAGTGTTATATATGTCATAAGCCGAAGGCAGATTGGTGCCAGCAATAGTCAGTTATACCTTCACCACCCTATGCAGTGATTTACAGCCTTGAACCAAACAGGTGCCATATCAAAGATGGGATGCAGCCAGTGAGAATGGTCCCCACTGTGCATTTGCAGAGGTTCTTGAGAACAGATAGAGTAATGTGAACTGTCCTCAGACGTCTGAGGAAGTAGCGGCACTTATAAGCTTTTTTCACAAGAGCCAAAATACATTGTGTTCACTTCAATTCATAGAAGTTGATCATTCCAACAAATATGAACCTGCTTGCCCTTTCAATGGCATCCCCTATAATGCAGAGAGCACTTTTTCTGAAGTCATTGGTTTTGCTGACATAAAGAATTGGATTATTTTACTGGCACCACTGAGTTAACAGTTAGATGCTGCCTTCTCTGTAAGCTATCTCACCATTGTTGGTGATCAAGTCTATGATGGTGCTGTCATCAGAAAATTTAATGATGGACTAAAAGTGGATTAAAAGTTCTTTACTTCTTCTATACTTAAAGATTCTTAACTTCTTCTTCTGTACGCTTTAAACATACGGCACAGCACTTAAATGGGCTTTCTTAGAGTTCTTCTGTTTTCTTAGAGTTACTTCACACATTCAAAAGGTCCATAGGCCCGTCGTGTAAGAGTTAAATTTGAACCCTGCCCTATGGGTGCACCTGGCATGTGTCTGAGTCTCATATCCTTCTGAGCTTATGCTTAAAAGCTGATGCTGTTATTTTTATTCACTATGATAAAATGTGTTTCCTGTTTTGAACCAAGCGGGATCATAATATATATATATATATATATATATATATACTAGCAAAATACCCGTGCTTCGCAGCGGAGAAGTAGTGTGTTAAAGAGGTTATGAAAAAGAAAAGGAAACATTTTAAAAATAACGTAACATGATTGTCAATGTAATTGTGTTGTTATTGTTATGAGTGTTGCTGTCTTATATATATATAATATACACACACATAAACATAAATATACATATACATATATACATATCTACATATACACATATCTACATATACAGTGTGATAGATAGAGGTCTCCGTGACCCCTTGAACCCTCAGACTAGACGTCAGACACCAGATAAAAGTCCAAATAATAGTTTTATTATTAATAATAATAATAATAATAATAATAGTGCACAAAGCACCCTCCTCTCCACAATACTCAATAATAATCAATAATTCACCAAACAATAATCCTCCACACTCCCAGACGCGTTGCCACCCTTCCACCCAGCTCAGCTCAACGTCTGGGATTTCCCATAGTCCTTTTATATTCCCTGACCCGGAAGTGTTTCCCATCCTACAGTCCATGTGATTTCTTATCACTTCCGGGTCAGATAAAAAGTCCTTTTCTTCAACCCAGGAACTTGCCTACGACGAACTACCGGGTTATAGGGCACAAACTCCTCTCTGGCCTCCCTGCAGCGTCATCTGTTGGCCCCTGTGATATCCAGCAGGGCTGTAAAGGAAAACTCCATCATCCATGATTCCCTGTTGGTATTCGGGGCACTTCCATGCAGCAGGGACAGCTCCATCTGGCGGCCTGGGGGTGTTGGCCAGGGTGACAGGCCGGCCATATCCCACAACATACATATACATGATTGCAGGGTGTTTTGCATCTTCTGGCATAGCAGATTTGCTGAGTCTTCCTCCAACTCTAAATATTCCTTCTCGCAGGACTGGGTCCAGTTTGTTGATTTTAATACTTTTTTTTACACGCTCCCCTCCTCGAAACCGCCACCTTATCATGGTGGAGGGGTTTGCGTGTCCCAATGATCCTAGGAGCTCTGTTGTCCGGGGCTTTATGCCCCTGGTAGATCCACCCAAGACAAACTGGTCCGAGGTGAGGGATGAGACAGAGTGGTTCAACAAAACCTCCTATGAAGAACAAAAAATTTGGACAGCGTTTTCCCTCGCCCAGCTGCGGGTCACTGGAGCCCCCCTCTGGAACCAGGCCTGGGGGTGGGGCTCGATGGCGAGCACTTGGTGGCCAGGCCTGCACCCATGGGGCTTGGGCGGACACAGCCCGAAGAGGCAACATGGGTTCCCCTTCCCATGGGTTCACCACCTATGGGTGGGGTCAAGGAGGTCAGGTGCAGTGTGAGTTGGGAGGTCCGATCCTCGGCTACAGAAGCTGGCTCTTGGGACGTGGAATGTCACCTCTCTGAAGGGGAAGGAACCTGAGCTAGTGCGTGAAGTCGAGAGGTTCCGGCTAGATATAGTCGGGCTCACCTCGACGCACAGCTTGGACCCGGTGAGTGTCGCCGAGCGGGTGTGGGCATACTTATTGCCCCTTGACTTGGAGCCTTTTTATTGGGGTTTACCCCGGTGAACGAAAGGGTAGTCTCCCTCCGCCTTCGGATGGGGGGACAGGTCCTAACTGTTGTTTGTGCGTATGCGCCGAACAGCAGTTTGGAGTACCCACCCTTTTTGGAGTCCCTGGAGGAGGTGCTAGAGGGCATACCTTCTGGGGACTCCCTCGTACTACTGGGAGACTTTAATGCTCACGAGGGCAATGACAGTGAGACCTAGAAGGATGTGATGGGAGGAATGGCCCCCCAATCTGAACCCGAGCGGTGTTTTGTTATTGGACTTCTGTGCTTGGCACCGGGACACCCTAGACCTCAGTTTGATGATCGACTTTGTGGTCATGTTATCGGACTTGCGGCCACATGTCTTGGACACTCGGGTGAAGAGAAGGGCGGAGCTGTCAACTGATCACCACCTGGTGGTGAGTTGGCTTCGATGGTGGGGGAGGATGCCGGTCAGGCCTGGTAGGCCCAAACGAGTTGTGAGGGTCTGCTGGGAACATCTGGCAGAGTCCCCTGTCAAAAATAGCTTCAACTCCCACCTCCGGCAGAATTTCGACCACGTCCCGAGGGAGGTGGGGGACACTGAGTCCAAATGGGCCATGTTCCGTGCCTCTATTGTTGAGACAGCTGACCGGAGCTGTGGCTGTAAGGTGGCCTTACGTGGCCTGTGGCCTGTCGTGGCAGCAATCCCTTAACCCGTTGGTGGACACCGGCGGTAAGGGATGCCGTCAAGCTGAAGAAGGAGTCCTACAGGACCCTTTTGTCCTGTGGGACTCTGGAGGCAGCTAATAGGTACCGGCAGACCAAGCAGAATGCAGCTTCGGTGGTTGCTGAGGCAAAAACTCAGGCGTGGGAGGAGTTTGGGGAGGCCATGGAGAACGACTTTCAGACGGCTTCGAGGAGATTCTGGTCCACCATCTGGTGTCTCAGGAGGGGGAAGCAGTGCAGTGTCAACACTGTATATGATGGGGATGGTGCGCTGCTGACCTCGACTCGGGACGTTGTGGGTCGGTGGGGGGAGTACTTTGAAGACCTCCTCAATCCCACTAACATGCCTTCCAATGAGGAAGCAGAGCCTGGGGACTCGGAGGTGGGCTCCCCCATCTCTGGGACTGAGGTCACCAAAGTGGTCAAAAAACTCCTTGGTGGCAGGGCCCCGGGGTGGATGAGAAACACCCGGAGTTCCTCAAGGTTCTGGATGTTGTAGGACTGTCTTGGTTGACACGCCTTTGCAACATCGCATGGAGATCAGGGTCAGTGCCTCTGGAATGGCAGACCGGGGTGGTGGTCCCTCTCTTTAAGAAGGGGGACTGGAGGATGAGTTCCAACTACAGAGGGATCACACTCCTCAGCCTCCCTGGAAAAGTCTATTTGAGGGTCCTGGAGAGGAGGGTCCGTCAGATAGTCGAACCTCGGATTCCGGAGGAACAGTGTGGTTTTCGTCCTGGTCGCGGAACAGTGGACCAGCTCTACACTCTTAGCAGGGTCCTGGAGGGTACATAGGAGTTTACCCAACCAGTCTACATGTGTTTTGTGGACTTGGAAAAGGTGTTCGACCATGTCCCTCAGGGAATCCTCGAGGGTGCTCTGGGAGTATGGGGTAACCGACCCCGTGATAAGGGCTGTTCGGTCCCTGTACAACCGGTGTCAGAGATTGGTCCGCATTGTCGGCAGTAAGTCGAACCCGTTTCCAGTGAGAACTGGACTCCACCATGGCTGCCCTTTGTCACTGATTCTGTTCATAACTTTTATGGACAGAATTTCTAGGCACAGCCAGGGTGTTGAGGGGGTCCAGTTTGGTGGACTCAGGATTGGGTCACTGCTTTTTTGCAGATGATGTTGTCCTGTTTGCTTCATGCGGTCTCTGCATCGGTCTGTAGTGGTGAAAAAGGAGCTGAGCTGTAAGGCAAAGCTCTCAATTTACCAGTCGATCTATGTTCCTACCCTCACCTATGGTCATGAGCTATGGGTAGTGATCGAAAGAACGTGATTGCGAATGCAAGCGGCTGAAATGAGTTTCCTCCGCAGGGTGTCTGGGATTTCCCTTAAAGATAGGGTGAGAAGCTCAGTCATCCGGGAGGGGCTCAGAGTAGAGCCACTGCTCCTCCGCATCGAGAGGAGTCAGATGAGGTGGCTCGGGCATCTGATCAGGATGCCTCCTGGACGCTTCCTGGTGAGGTGTTCCGGGCATGTCTAACCAGGAGGAGGCCCCGGGGAAGACCCAGGACACGCTGGAGCGACTATGTCTCCCGGCTGGCCTGGGAACGCCTCAGGATTCCCCCGGAAGAGCTAGAAGAAGTGGCCAGGGAGAGGGAAGTCTGGGCATCTCTGCTCAAGCTGCTGCCCCCGCGACCCGATCTCAGATAAGCGGAAGAGGATGGATGGATGGTATTTACACATTGATTTTTACGTAAGGCTTTAACTTCCTCTGGGTAAGCTTGTAGTTGACTGAGGCAGATAAGTTCATTTTCTGCTTTAGACAAGTCATTTAGAGACAGTGGCTTCAGCCTCATTGTTGATTTGTATTCCTTCATATGTTCTGTGATTAGTGTTTTTTGTCTTTCTGGGCTGTATAAAGATTGACTGACTGTAAATTGAATTGCCTTTCTCTCTTCTTTTGGACGCAATAGCATTTCTTTGAATCTAAGGAACCACACTACTGCTTTCTTTAAATTGAACCATTCTGAATAGTACTCCACAAGTCTTTTTACTGGTTCGATTTTTTCTTATACACTTGCAAGACCTTACTACATACCTTTTGATTTCCAGATCGTCACTAATAGACAGGTCCACTTCATCCGGTCTCTTAGGCCATTCATGCTCTGGCTATAGCAGGAAGTTTGGGCTTTTTATCCAAGTCTTATTTTTGATGAAGCTTTCTAATGACGATCCTCTTGATGCCTGATCCGCAGGATTTTGTGCAGATGTGGCATACCTCCATTGCGAGGGTTGTGTGTGCTCTCTTATCACTGCGATTCTGTTGGCAACAAAAGGTTTGTAGCGTGCATTTTCATTTTCATTGTACCTTAGTACTATAGCACTGTCAGTCCAAAAGACTGACTCTTGCAGGGGAATCTGTAGTTCTTGTTAACATTTTGTCCATTTTGACTGCTACCACTGCTGCTGTAAATTCTAACCTTGGTATAGTGACAGGTTTTAGTGGTGCCACTCTTGATTTCCCCATTATAAATGAACAAAGTCTCTTATTTCCTTTATTAGTCAGAAACCACTGTGTTTCTTTGTGCCAGTCCCAAGCCCGAATAAATGGAGAGGGTTACGTCAGGAAGGGCATCCGGTGTAAAATTTTGCCAAATCAATATGCGGACAACAATACAAATAAGATGATCCACTGTGGCAACCCCTAACAGGAGCAGCTGAAAGAAGAAGAAGAAGAAGTCAGAAGGAGGTAGAAAACAATGCCATACCTGTTTTGTGATGCATCTCCAAAATGATGCATTTGTGCAGATATTATTTGACCAAATTCAGGCAGTTTAATGCACCTGTTTACATTGTAATCCACAAGTAGCTGCAAATCCTCCATCCATTTTTTCCATTGCCGGACGTACCTAACCTCCACTTCTTGATCCCATGCATATTTCTCTATGCATCCTCTGCTGTTCTTCGTAAGGCATAAGAGGCACAACTGGGTGATGGAGTAGCACCAAAAAGATGCACTGTCATTTTGTATTCCTCTAGTCCATTGTTTAGATTACCTTCAAGCCACCACTAGCACTTTGGGATTGCTAAAATATAAAGTGCAATATAAATAAAATTTATTATTATTATTATTACAAGAAATGAAGAAGATCTGTGTCTTCATCTGGAACTTTCACTTGATAGAACATTGATTTAATGTCTGCCATGAGAGCAATTGGTTCCTCTCTGAATCTTGTAAGAACTCTAATGAGTGTATTAGTTAAATCAGGTCCTTTCAGCAACCGTTCATTTAGGGAAAAGCTTTGGTAAACGGCTGTACGGTCAAAAACCACTCTGATTTTATTTTTCTTTGGATGATATACTCCGTGGTGAGGTATGTACCACACTCTCTCTTTTTCAAGGGTCTGCTGTTCAGTGGGTAACTTGATGGCATACTGTATCCTTTGTCTAAAATGTCTTTCATGAAAATTTTGTAATCCTCATGGAATGTTTGATACTTTGAACATTTCCTTTTAAGTCCAATAGTATGTTGTTCTGCAACACAATGATTATTTGGCACTTTAATAGTCTCATCTTTAAAAGGCAGATTAATGCAATAGTGTCCATCCACTACTCTGGCAGAATCTGAGGCTATGCGCATGAATTCAATGTCCTCCTGTGACATTTCCTCCTTTTCCTCACAGTTGCGTTCTGGAAAGTCTATATTGTATTGTTGGAGTAACATTTGTTCTACCTCCATTACTTGTCACATGATTGACTGAACAACTTTGCAGTCTTTCTTTGTCTGAGCCCTTTATCAATCCATTAACAATCCACCCACGGAATGTATTCACAGCATAAAGTCCTTCATCTTCACTATGTATGATCTGCCATGGCTCCATGACTTTACAAGCGTTTGTACCTAATAACAATAATATTAATAATAGAATTGCGATAATATTATTGCTTTGGTCAACATTTTTCTGGGGTAGATGCACATCTTTTAGATAAGACAATTTCTTGACATCTTCTTGTGTAGGGATGTTCTCCCTTTTCACTGGTATAGAGTTCACTGTGTACACTTCTGGTAAATCAAAAAATGTGTTTTCTCCTATCCCCCAGAATTGTAACCCTGTTAAAACCGTACACTTTACTAATTTCTGTCTATTTACTTTGTCCCTTTCTACAGTGCTGATGTAGATGTGAGACTTTCTTCCAGAAAGATTTAACTGCTTTTGCAAATGTTCTGTGCAAAATGTAGCTGAGCTACCAGAGTCTTTTAGAGCATATATTTCTACACATTTTTCACTCGTTTCAGACTTAACTTTAACTGGAGTCACAGCTAAGACACACTCTTTACCAGGATCAGTACAAGTCTCTAGTGGCTCCACAAACTTAGCGTTCTCCTTTACAGGAGGTGTGGGTTTATCATTGTTATCTATTTCCTTATTCATATGCAGAATTACTGGTTGTAAATGAGTGCATATTTGGCATTTATTCTTTTCTTCACAGTCCTTACTAAGGTGTCCTTGCGTAAAGCACTTAAATCCTTTAGATTTCAAAAAGTCAATTTTACTTTCGGAAGTTAATTTCTGAATTGCACTGCATTCATTAAGATCGTGATTTTCATTGCAAAAAAGACAGAGCTTACCGCTTGTACTTCCAGCCGTCTCCACTTTTTTGACTGTGGTGTCTGTATCCCCCTTTTTGTCATCAGCAGAAACATTTATAGCAAAACTGCTTGGGACATCTTCGAAGGATACTTCTCTTGATGAATCTTTTCTATTTCTTTATTGAAGGTATGGCTTTGTGGAGCTGAACCGTACACTGGATCCAAAGCTGATGTTATCTGTTCGTCCAGAAAGTTCACTGGATTGGCGAGAATGGCTCGTCTGCTCTCCGTACTTTCAATACTCTGAACTTTGCATTGCCACGGTGCTAGTAGGTCTTGAGGAAGTTTGGAGACTATAGTACGAAGATTATCATTACTTTCAAATTGCTGTCCGCTTTGTAAATTGGGCATAATGTTCGTACATCCGCCAAGAAACACATAATCGCTCAGACATTCTCCTTTCCGTAGCTGGTTTCCATAAAGACTTTCGAGCGTCATTCTGGCTTTTTGGTAACCTTCTAACGGTGACAAGTATTTATAGTTTTTAACAATCTCGTGGGGCGGCACGGTGGCGCAGTGGTAGCACTGCTGCCTCGCAGTTAGGAGACCCGGGTTCGCTTCCTGGGTCCTCCCTGCGTGGAGTTTGCATGTTCTCCCCGTGTCTGCGTGGGTTTCCTCCGGGTGCTCCGGTTTCATCCCACAGTCCAAAGACATGCAGGTTAGGTAGATTGGTGATTCTAAATTGGCTTGGTGTGTGGGTGTGTTTGTGTGTGTCCTGCAGTGGGTTGGCACCCTGCCCGGGATTGGTTCCTGCCTTGTGCCCTGTGTTGGCTGGGATTGGCTCCAGCAGACCCCCGTGACCCTGTGTTCGGATTCAGCGGGTTGAAAAAATGGATGGATGGATGGAACAATCTCGTGAGGTGAACCTTTAGTAAACTGTGCCAAGAAGTCCAATTTATCTCGCGGATTCCCTATCACCTCATCAATATGTCGGTCAAATGCTCCAATGAAATCCTCATATTTTAAGGGATCACTGTCAAATATTGGTATGGCACATAAGGCACATGAGTCTTATTTTGTTGTTGTTTCAGTTGATCATGACACTATTCATAATGCGGTTTTTGAAGAGGTGCTTTATTTTGTTGATCATAAAGCGGTTGCTGAGGATTGTTTTTACTTTCATTTTTATACAGAAAGTCACAAATATTTGTATCATGTTGCGTTTCTCACTTCTGGTTTCCGAGGAACTTTATGGGGATTTGGTTTACTTGGACTTTGATTAAGTCCTTTAAGAGCTCTCAATTTTGCATCGGATTCTGTTATAGCTGCTTCCAAAGCCAATTGATCTCTTTTAGCCTTTAGCTGTGCTTTGAACTGTGCTTCTTCTATATCTAGAACCTGTTGCCTTCTTTGGTTTTGTGCTTTAATCAACAGTGCAGCATGTGCTGCCTCTTGAGATCTGAGAACACTAACTGAAGTAGCCGCTGAACTTGCACGACTTTTAGTTTTTGCAGAAACTTGGGGGTCCTTAACTGCAGGGGAAATGTCATGTTTCTTTCTGTAATCCCTGAATTGGTTAGCAGAAAAGACGGGTTGCTGGTGGAGGCTTTTATTTTGACATATTTCCATAACCCATTCCACTGTATATCCCAAAAACATACGTATAGTTTTCATTTTAGCATCAAAATCCCTTTGTAACATATTCTGTGTATCTTTGTTACTCTGGAAGGATAAAAGTTTATCATTTAACTTTTTGTTTTCCAATCTCAAGTTGTGGAAGTCATTCTTGATAATTGATTCAATAAGTTCACAGTTAAATTCCTTTTGTTGTAAATTCTTTACAATCTTCATCATACTAGTTTTTTGTTTGTATTTGTGATCTATCATTGATTGAAGATTAGTTGTCACAGAATTGAACGGCTTTCTGTCATCTTGGTGATGGTCCTTTGTGACGTCATATTCAATGCGACTTTCACTCACGCCTCTCTGACTTTCATTCAGCGTTTGATATTTCCTCTGGCTTCCGCATTCAGATGCCATGGCGATCATAAACCAGAACAGAGCAGAATCCCTTTTAAGGTAATTAGCTCCTTTTTAATTTATACAGTTTCACGAGGAGCACTAGTAATTTTCAAATATCCAACTCTGATCAAAGACAAAGATTAAAAGTATCTGTCGAGTCTCTTCAAGTTGTCGCTGCTTTCTTTCGTCGCAGTCCGGTTTCAGGCTTAGAACACGCAGGTTTCTTTCTTTTAATCCAAGGCAGTTTTCAAGCTTTCAATCTTAGGCAGGTTTTAAACTTTAGTGTAGCTGCCAAAGTATAAGGTGAGATCAAGCACGGGTAAAACGCGTGCCAAAAGAAATCTCTCAGTCCAAAAGTTCATTTTAAAAATATTTACTGAAAGTTAAAAGCAAATAATCCACACAAGAATAAAGAAAAAAGTAGTTACACACGTAGAATAAAAAGCAAAAAAAAGGAAAAATATATCTTCTCTAAACTTAGCTTTTTTTTTTTTAGAAACGTTAGTTATTTCTGTACTTAAAAGTTCTTTACTTCTTCTTCTGTACACTTTAAATGTACAGCACAGCACTTAAATAAGTGCTGTTTTCTTAGAGTTACTTCACACCCTCAAAAGGTCCATAGGCCCGTAGGCACAGGCACAGTTTAAAACCTTGTGCTCTCTACGCCTTACACATGGCAATGCTGGTCACTAACTGAGAATAATGTTTAGTCAGAGCTGTTAGAAATGGCAAGAATATACCAATTCAGTTCTACATATGGGGGTTATAGGAACCTCCCATAGATTATGCATTGTCATCTAGTAAAATATTTATGAATCTTATGTAACTAGGAAATGGCTCTTACAGCCAGTGTAATTTTCTACGCAGTGGTGTGCTGGGCTGGTAACATCATTCCAAGAGAGGACTACTGAATTATCACACTAATTAAAAGGGCACACTCAATTATGGGATGCACTGTGGACACCCCTGGAGGTAGTAGTAAAGGAGAGAATTAAAACAAAACTGTGTGCCATTATGAACAATTCTGCACATCATTTCACTAAGCACTTTCAACTAATCAATTATTCAGAAAAATTGTTGCAAGAAACACTGCTGGCGCTCCTTTACACCAACAGCAATAATGCATAATGCCTCACTGTGACTGGGACAACTAAGTCAGAAGTTTTCCTTCTTTTAAAATTTTCTTCCTTTGTGTTTGTATTCAGACCATAGTGTGTATCTATATATATTTATTTATCTATGTATATATGCTGTCAAAGATGAGTCAAAAAAGTCACAAAAGAGTCACAAAAAGGTTTGGGGCAGCCACCCGTATAATTATTCCTGGCTGCAAAACATTTAAATTGAGAGTACATTTGTGTACAGATTCAAGTCCAAAACAGATCTGTCTTGATGAGGCAAAGATGGCGGTTTTAAAATAGAGGACAGGAAGTGACCTCATCAGGCCCGGAACTGGAAGTGATGTCATCAGGGTCGGAACCAGAAGCAAAGGCATTGGCCCGGGAACCAGAAGTGATGTCACCAGGACCAAGCGGAATTTCCCGTAATCAGTCTGCAGTGGAAAGAGTGCTGCTACAGATTTTTTCTGTGTACAAACAAAAATATTTCCTGAATTCTGTAAGAAATGATTTAACTGATAAATTATACCACCCTGTTTATGATTTTATGAAATATGGTATTCCATCTGCGGTGGGTTGGCACCCTGCCGGGAATTGGTTCCTGCCTTGTGCCCTGTGTTGGCTGGGATTGGCTCCAGCAGACCCCCGTGACCCTGTGTTCGGATTCAGCGGGTTGGATAATGGATGGATGGATGGATGGTATGCCATAAGTATGAATGTTGCCATAAACATGAATGTTTTCATATAGAGCAGGTGAGTCACCTATGGAATCCATTAACTGCACCTGAAGAAAACATATTAAAGATAAATATAGAACATTAATTTTATATAACATTCTTTCAGCAATGAGTTATGTAATTCAACATGACAGGTGTGTTTAAAGGTTTACAAATGGCCCCTGAATATTTATAACAAGACTACAGTTCTTATTATTTTTGCAGATTTCTGCCAGTGGTATTTCTAGGATGTCATCCAGAGGTTGACATTTGGATATGAAGGAAAGGCAACTAAATCGCAAAATAAGCTAAAGCAGTGTTTTTCAGCCAGTGTGCCATGAGAGCTCCCCATGTGTGCCATTGAAATAATTGAGTTACACACCCAAGTCTGAACCTGAGAGGGACTAGCTCCTCAGGTGGTTGAGACCTGTCAGAGTAGGACAGAACTACCTAGAGAAGCTGGCATGAAAGTATCTACACAATCACTATGTTGCAAACACAGCACTTTCAGTACTTTGAACACATCTCCTGGCTGCTAGAGTCCATCTGGCTGGGTTTTTAGTCTCCAGCAAGTCTGACAGGGTCAGAGGTGTGATGAAATGAAGCCACAAGAACAAATATAAAGGTTTGGGGATTGGCCCCTTATAATGAATTTCTTCAGGTCAAGATGATAAATGCAATATTTTATCAGATATTCGACAAGATGTTGTTGCTTCTGTCGGCTTTTATACAAATGCATTCAAAATGGCTACAGGAAATGGAAATAACAGGACGTGACATCATCAACGGGAGCCGGAAGTGACGTCGTCATGCCGGGACCGGAAGTGACATCATCATGACGGGACCGGAAAGTGACATCATCAAGAGGAGCCAGAACTGTTGTTGTGGATGGTGAAGTGTATGATAAACTGTAGTCTGCGGAAGCTAATTATTTTGGGTATGAAATTATTTTTCTTCTTTAGTTCTGCAGGGTCAGAAAGAGAGGCATTAACACCATCATACAACCCCCCATCTTGTAACCATTCACTCAATTCAGGGCCTGTTGATTGCCTCCTAAGCGCATGTGTATGACAGTGGATAGTTAACATATGAGTTGCAGAGAGGAGTGGGGCAAAAGGACAAAGCACCTGGGATATGTAACCAAAGTGTCATGTCTTCAAATGCTGATTGTGGAGTTGCTTTTTTTTACCAGCTTCTCCTGTGCCAGTTTCTTGGACAGTTGAGGATGTGTATGAGATACTATGTTTTTGTGCTTAGTAGAACAGTGGTAAGCCTTGGGATGTTTTTGGCTACAAAAAGTGTGCCACCACAGAAAAAAGGCTGGGCAGATGGCTCTTTTTGGTGGACACTGCCCACACTCTGCCCACCTTTAGCCATGTACCTGGTTCTTACACTGTCTTGCACCCAGTTTTGTGGCTCCTGCTTCCCCCCACCCTATAACTGAAAAAGCAAGTAAAGAAAATAGATCTATGCATAAATCTGGGTATGCATTGCAACTTACAATATGTGCCAAATTATTCTGATGTTCCATTCAGTTATTACTCACTACACACCCAACTCTACCAGAACAGACTGTGGGCCCCTCAGCCCTCACCTTGATTAAGAAAGTCAATAATTGAATGGTTAATCATATTGTTAAGAACAAAGCAGTGCTGTAGTCAAGACCACTTTTGTCAAGTCCAAGATCATAACCTATTGAGTATGAGTCAAGACCAAGTCAAGATCGAATGCATATAATACTGACCCCAAGACATAGCCTTAACTATAATTCCAGATAAGGATGTCACAATACCAGAAATTTTCATAGTTGCTACAATATGAGTAAAATTTCATAATACTCATTACATGTTCAATACCACATCAAAAGCAAAAATTCCATTCATTGTTCTTTTATTTAAAGTACTTCCATTATTCAAGGCAAGCCTTCCCTTGTAATGTAAAATAACATTTGTAAATATTAATAGTAACATAAACTTTAGTGGTATAACTGTTAAGTAGTTATAGAGTCTAAAAAACCTAACTAAACAGTAATATGTAACCGATAAGTAAAATTAATTCAAGCTTCAGATGTTACAGACTCCTGGGGCCTCATGCATAACACCATGCGTAGAATTCACACTATAACATGGCGTACGGACAAAAGTGGAAATGTTCATACACACAAAAAAAAACAGATACATAAATCTGTGCAAATGCCAACTTCCACGTTCTTCCGCTACATAAATCCTGGTCAGCATGAAAAGTAACGCACATGCACGCACCTGCTGTCCCGCCCCAACTCCTCCCATAATTACACCTCTTTGAATATGCAAATCAATATAAATAGCCCTTAAGCTCAGCCTTCTGTGAAAAGACAATGGCAAAAGCACAGGGGGAAATAGAAGAATTTCAGCGAATACGAAGTGGAGGCAAGGAAAAACTTACTATTTGTTGGTTTAAACAGTGGTATAAACAACAAAAGGAAGTTAATCAAGTGACACAGAGTGTCGCAGAAACTCAAAAGCTCAAGTTCACAAAGTCGTACAGTGCCTGAAATAAAAAAGAAGTTGTCAGATATCAAAGTCGCCATGAAAAGGTGAGTTGTAGCCCACTGTCTGATTGTCATATGAAAGCTTATTAGGGTACAGGGAAAAGAAAAAAATATAGGGACACAGTGGGAAAAAAGCTCGAAATGTCAACTTTAATCTCAAAATTTCCACTTTAATCACGTAGTTTATTTTGTCATTAAAGTAGAACATCATAAACTTCATCTTAAAATCATTTAATTAACTAGTTTCTCAAATTCCATCGTAACTAAAGTAGCACATTAAATGCTTTGTTTCGTATGTGCTCTTCTATGTGCTCTATGTGTGTGACTCACTACATGCTTCTTAAACGGGTTTCTCTTCCTCCAACAGGACACAGAATCCATTACATTCACGATATTACAGTTCTCTGAATAATTTAAATACTGAGATGTATACTTGATAAATTTTCGTGATGATAGGAATTAAAGTATGTTATTAAACATGGGAGCACGGTGGCGCAGTGATAGTGACGAGCTGGTGCCTGGCCCAGAGATTGTTCATGCCGCACACAATATATCTTTTCACCTACAGTCTATTGAAGTAAAAATAACATTAACAAGAACTGACATGTTACATTTTCATAAAGTACTCAACATCAGATTTATTTTTAATGTACCATACAGATCCACATCGTCTTTCTAGCATGTTATAACAATAAGATTATTATGATGGTAAATAACAAGAAATAGGCTACAAAAATAGTACACCCTGCCAATGTTAGCATGTTAAGCTTATAAATAATAAATTATTCACTTAAAATGCCCAAATTGCATCAATTTCACAAGGAATTTAGCTTGTGAAAGAATTTAGACTTGCTCCACACAGCTCTTCTAAATAATTCAGTTACTACTGCCTAATATATTTTATTAATGTTTCTCATGAAGATTATATGTAAGTACAAATGTCTGCCCTAAAATGCTAATCCTTTATTCTTCAGTGCCTTTTACATTATTACAAAAGTCCAATGTTGCACTTGAGAATAGGTGGGAGGATGTTACTTATTGAGAGTTCTGTGTGCATTTTGGTAATCTGATTTTAATTTTCAAACAAAATATTGAATGATAGAAAAACAGCTGATATGTCTTTTTTATCTGGATTGGAAAACAAATTAAACAGTTTGAATTTTTTGTTCTTTTAATCTAAAAAAATTGCAAATGAGGAAATATTAAAATACATGTTCTTCAGCCTTTCCATCAAAACACGTACAAGAGCCAAACTACAGTCTTTTTCACAGTATTCTAACATTTACGTAAATTCTTAGTTGGTGACTGATTATTATTTCCTTTAAAAGAACAATGCTAATGTTCATATAATCTGCACAATGATAGACAATAGCCTCCATATTTAGTTTGTCAAAAAGCTGTCTAATAAAAAAGTTATATTGCTTGTTTATGAGTACAGTATTTACTGTTACAAAACAGACATGAATTTGACACTGTGATACCTTTATTCAAACAACCCATGTAACCACTTGGTAGGTAGCATCTTCCCCCTCCAGCATACATTACCCATAATGCTATGCTCTAATGCTTATCATAAAAATCACAATAACACAGATCAGCCCATATCTCCCCTTTTAAATAATCCACTCCATAGTCTTATTAAGTTAAGCTTACATAATGTCCAAGAATAAAACAACAAAAAGGCACATTCCTTTTTTTTCTTCTTCTTTAGGGAAAAGCTTATTAAGTGTTTTAACTATAAAAGAACATCTCTTTATTTCACATAACATATTGTCACATTAGTAAATATTGTTTATTTAACACTTCCTGTTACCATTACCAGTGTTTCTTTTGTTTCAATCTATAGGTCTAATTTATTTGATTTAATCACAGCTATCCCCAACTTTGTTCTACGTTAAATGTGTTGCTGTTGTACATTAGACATTGTAGGTACAAATAATGCAAGTGAGGATGTAAAACAGGCTCCTGATGCTGTTTCTGTCTGCTACAGCTCTCATTTACAGGTGTTTTTATAGGGATCAAGCTTTACAGCAGTGTCTGGCATTTTAAGAATTAGTCACTTAGGTCTCACGTCTAGGCTGATGGTGGCACTGATTCCGGACTCTGTGGCAACGATTGTAGCTTATCTCGTCTTTCAACCTTTTCTCCTTCTCCTTAGCACAAGCACAGACTACATCAGGTGTAGAGGGGTGCAACAGCAATGGAAGAACAGGCACTCGGGGCCACAGGCATCGTTCCATGAGAGGTTGGGAAGGGCTATACCCATTATGCAGCAGCTTGGAACTGTATGTCAGTAATACCAGATAAAGATAAGATGCTTTCTTTAACAAGTTTTGGAATTGAACGTTCTGCTTACCTATTGCTTTGAGAAATTTCAGGGCTGCATGTCACATGATGAAATCTATAGGGAGCTGTGAATCTGACAAAATACTGTGCAGAAAATTGTGGCCTATTGTCAATTGTCAATATCTCTGGGATGTCATTGAGGTAAAAATCACATCAGAAGAGTTGGTAAGAAACTAGTGATCAACTTCCACATATCTGGAATAATCAAGAGAGTTCCTACCTTTCATTGTAAATAAGCCTAAAACTTTCAATGGGAGTTGGTTTGCTTTTATTTAGCATCACAATATGCCAATGGTGTAAGCAAAGTTTACTTGAAAAATTTTCTTAAAATAGGGTAAATAATCTTAAATACAAATTTCATGGTAAGTCAATAAATCTGACAATATTGAAAATAAGACTTAATGATTTGATTTAGGGCGGCACGGTGACGCAGTGGGTAGCGCTGCTGCCTCGCAGTTGGGAGACCTGGGGACCTGGGTTCGCTTCCCGGGTCCTCCCTGTGTGGAGTTTGCATGTTCTCCCCGTGTCTGCGTGGGTTTCCTCCCACAGTCCAAAGACATGCAGGTTAGGTCGATTGGCGATTCTAAATTGGCCCTAGTGTGTGCTTGGTGTGTGGGTGTGTTTGTGTGTGTCCTGCGGTGGGTTGGCACCCTGCCCAGGATTGTTTCCTACCTTGTGCCCTGTGTTGGCTGGGATTGGCTCCAGCAGACCCCCGTGACCCTGTGTTCGAATTCAGCGGGTTGGAAAATGGATGGATGGATGGATTTGATTTAAAAATTTTCACTTTTGCAGTGTCATTGCGATGGTCTTCCTGAATACTCCAGGCATGAGTAGTTCTGCACAATCTCATATAGTTGCTGACAAAAACCATAGATCAAATATTCACAAAAATGCATGTTTGATGGCTAAACCTGTGTATATTTACAACTATGACCCACACACAATATTCTGGAAAAAGTTGGAAAATGCACCCAAAGCAACTAAATACTGACTAACATATATAATTTATATCACTGGGCCATTATTATATTGTGGATTGATGTGAAAAACATATTAAAGCTCAAATGTGATGAATAGCATGTATAAACTGTACTTTAGTTCCCTTTTAAGAGGGATGCAATGCTGAGTATTTGCACCATAGAACTTTTTTGTTTCTTTGTCACTTTATATAGCCTACCTGTTGTCACTTCTCAGGAATAGAAACCAAAGTGCAGTAAAATCACAGACATGATTTACATCCTGCTTACAGAAAGCTATTAATACCATGTCTATTTTAAGCTGAATGGTTTGGCATAATATGGCTTGCTTGGCACTGCTTAAAAATAATCAAATGGTCATATATGAAGGAAGCAGGCTTTTAGAGGCCTGCAGCATTTTTTGCCCATGATGGTGACCAACTTATGAGCCAATTTAAGCTCCTAAGAGTCATTTTTTATTCCTAATGTAATCAGGGCAATTGACAGCACTCATAACAATAAAGGTACCTATTAGAATGACACTACTTTTGTTTACACAGTAAGCAGTTACATACTGTGAAAGGCGCTATATAGTGCCCGACCCAGCACAGACTGAGGCAAAGGCACGTACTTCAGCCGTGGGGCATGCCTTCCCCGTGTCCCTCAGGCCCAACACAGTCCCACAAGCACTTAAATATAGCACACCAAACAACACTTTCCTTCCGCTTTGGCACCACCACTCCTCCCAGGCAACCTCGTCCTCTTCCTCCTGATTCTGGCTCTCGAGTGGTGCTGGCTGGCCTTTTTTATACCCCACTCGGAAGCATTCCAGGTGCTTGATCACCTGGCCCTAATTGCATTTCCGGGTGGGGCTGAAGATTTGACCAGCTGGGCTGCAGACTCCATGCAGCTCCACCTGGCGGCCATCCGAGCCCCCAACCAGGCTGTGGAGGACTCCATCTCCCATGGAGCCATGCGCCAGATTGGGGAATCATTGTCTGCCAGGGAGGCTGCCAACAAGCGTCCCGGGGGAGGTATAGAGCTGTCCATGGTAGCTCCCCCGGAACAGATGCAGTAGGGGCGTCCCTGCCGGGCCTGATAGATAGATAGATAGATAGATAGATAGATAGATAGATAGATAGATAGATAGATAGATAGATAGATAGATAGATAGATAGATACTTTATTAATCTCCAAGAAGAAATTCACATACTCCAGCAGCAGCATACTGATAAAAACAATATTAATTAAAGAGTGATAAAAACATGGTGAAAGTTAAAAAAGTGCAAGGTGGAGAGTGCGAGGCAGGTATAACAGTCAATACAATTGTATAATGTTAACGTTTTACCCCATGGGTGGAATTGAAGAGTTGCATATGGTGTGGGAAGGAACGATCTCCTCAGTCTGTCAGTAAAGCAAGTCACACACAAGTCAGCTGCAATGCCAAGATAAACCTGACAAATGTTGTGTCTTTTTTCAACACAAAGAAGTGTTGACAGACAACTTGCTGACGGCGTTGTATGTGATGGCTGGTAACTGGGTGAACCTTCAATGCTTCAAATGGCCTATACTATTTGTTGTAACAGCAATCATGCACCAGGAGATAGTGGCTACAAGCACAGACATTGGTACCTTACACATTTGTGTGCTCAGTATCAAGCTTTGTTTTGACAGATGTGAATGACAGCATTTCTGCAGTGTATAGGTTCTTTCTTCCCTGGAAAATGTACTATTGAGTATGAAGCCTCACTCTGAAGCTTTGAATTATGGGTGGTAGAGTATCCAATGGTTGTGCTCCGAAAAGACTGAGGAATAGTTTGTGCTCCATAAGGAAGTGTTTTCCCAGTAGAAAGTCAGAGAATCTCACACAAGCCCTTGCCAGGCTTAGTACTCCCTTTTTTACCTGTGCAGTTAAAGTTAGAGCACATGAAGCATATGCCATTGGTCTCCATGCCATCATTGCAAAAAGACCTTATCATTCCAAAGGAGGAGGCATCGGCTGGTATGTTGGTATCTTCGCTGGGGTCATATACAGTTAACACGGGGGCTGAGGCCAAGCAGTCCTGCAGCATCTTAAAAGCTGCAACCAGGTCTGAACCCCAGACCTGGGGCCTCATGTATAAATGGTGCGTATGCACAAAAATGTTGCGTAAGCCTGTTTCCACACTCAAATCGCGATGTATAAAACCTTAACTTGACATAAAGCCATGCACATTTTCACGGTAGCTCAAACCCTGGCATACACAAGTTCTCCGCTCGGTTTTGCAAACTGGCAGCACCCAGCATCAAAGCAGTGCTTTTGCTCCAGTGTGGTTTCCCTTTCTTTTTAGATCCACATCCCTGATGTGGCTTTATCATATACACTGAAATTAACCGCATATTGTTCATTAGTTTAAGGCATCTGATTGTAATTAACCTGTAACAATATAATGGTCCACGGAATGGCCAAACTATTCCAAATACCATAGCTGTTTTAGCATTGTTACTCTCACTGCACCTTCTTCTTCTACTTTCAGCTGCTCCTGTTAGGGGTTGCCACAGAGGATCATCTTTTTCCATATTATTCTCACTGCACCACTCGGAGCAGCTGATCGGAAACAGAATTATTGGTATACAGAATCAAGCACACACTGCCTCAGCCATTTGCTATTTGAATTGCTCTCATCCGACAAACACTTCAGAGCCTTTCATGTAAGGACCTCGTGGTTCAGAAACAGTTTCATCCCAAGAACTATAAACGCACTCAATCAATCCATCAAGTGCTCCCTGTAGAACTGTCTGTACTTATAAGTACAATTACCTCACTGTAAACTTGCGATACAGTTATAATATTGCACAACCTGAGCTACTTTATAAAGCGCGTATTTACATATGATGACG
Organism: Erpetoichthys calabaricus; assembly: GCF_900747795.2. Taxonomy (NCBI): domain Eukaryota; kingdom Metazoa; phylum Chordata; class Cladistia; order Polypteriformes; family Polypteridae; genus Erpetoichthys; species Erpetoichthys calabaricus. The sequence goes on along the minus strand of NC_041394.2, from coordinate 225,051,254 downwards.
ATATCATTTTTAAGATGAAATGCTGCAAAATATGTTTATTACATTATACAGGTAAAATGTTAACGTCATTTAAATAATCTATATTGTTAATAATTAAACATGTGAGGACACGGTGCCGCAGCGCTAGCGACAAGCTAGCACCCCGATTATTCCTGCCTTGCGCTGTATTCTTGCTGGGGCTGGTGCGACACTGGAAAGATAGACAGATAGAATAATTAAACATGTACTACGTAGATATTTCAATGTTCCTTAAAAGTTTTGAAGAATCGGCGTTCTAAGCTTACAGATGGCTTAATGTCTATTACAGTGCTGATTGTGTGGCGATTGGTTACTTGGAGAAAGAAAAGGAAGGACAGGAATTGGGGGTTAGTACGTTTGAAAGAGACATTACTGCTGCAATAAATTATTTCATCGAAGGTCATGCACGGTGCAGCAAGCATCTTGCGGGAGGCAGGAACAATCTGTGGACGAGGCGCCTGCTCATCACTATCACTGTGCCACTGTGTTCCCATGTTTAATAACATGCTTTAATTCCTAACATCATGAAGATGATATCAAGTATACCTCTCAGTATTTTAATTATTCAGAGAGCTGTAATACCACGAATGTAATGGATTCTGTGTCCTGTCGGAGGAAGAGAAAGCCCGTTTAAGAAGCACATCGTGATTCACACACATAGACCACATAGAAAAACACATACAAAACAAATCATTTAATGTGCTACTTTAGTTACGATTGTAATTGAGAAACTAGTAAATTAAATGATTTAAAGATGAAGTTTATCATGTTCTACTTTAATGACCAAATAAACTACATGATTGAAGTGGAAATTTCGAGATTAAAGTTGGCATTTCGAGCGTTTTTCTCACTGTGTCCCTATTTGTTTTTCTTTTCTCTGTACCCTAATAAGCTTTCATATGACACTCAGACGGTGGGCTACGACTCACCTTTTTATGACGACTTTGATATCTGACCGCTTCTTTTTTATTTCGGGCACTGTGCAACTTTGTGAACTTGAACTTTCGAGTTTCTGCGACACTCTGTGTCACTTGATTAACTTCCTTTTGTTGTTTATACCACTGTTTAAACCAACAAATAGTAAGTTTTTCCTTGCCTCCACTTGGTATTCGCTGAAATTCTTCTATTTCCCCCTGTGCTTTTGCCATTGTCTTTTCACAGAAGGCTGAGCTTAAGGGCTATTTATATTGATTTGCATATTCAAAGAGGTGTAATTATGGGAGGAGTTGGGGCGGGACAGCAGGCGCGTGCATGTGCGTTACTTTTCACGCTGACCAGGATTTATGTAGCGGAAGAACGTGGAAGTTGGCATTTGCACAGATTTATGCATGTGGATTTTTTTGTGCGTACAAACAGTTCCGCTTTTGTTCGTACGCCATGTTATAGTGTGAATTCTACGCACGATGTTATGCATGAAGCCCCTGGAGGTTTTGTTCTGACAAGAGGTTTCCTTTTTGGAACAACCAGTATTCCTGACCACCATTCAGTTGGCTCCTCCACTCTACTAATTACACCAGTGTTTTTAATGTTCTGGAATTCCTCTTTGGTTTTGTACATGAGGGCTAGGGAAATCTGCCTTGGGGTCTTGGCACTTTATCCGGTCTGAGTTTAATAGCATACCTCCTCCTTGAAACTCCTAAGCTTCTACATAACTTTGGATAGTTGTTCTTTATAGTTACCACACTAACACTGTGAACCTGTGCTATCAGTTCTAAAGTTGTAGATAGCTGGTCTACCAAGTAATGCTATCTGTAGATTTTCAATTATGTACACATGTTGTGTCACCTGTATCTCCTCTTTTCAACATGCATCGTTACATCCACCACGTCTAGTGGTTGTCAGCCAGGCTGCAAAAGGGACTTGGTCATAGTTGTCTAGGGTCTCTTAGAAGTATGTCCATAAACATAAAAAAATGTCCTTAAGCATTTCCTATAGGACAAGAGCCATTACATCTTGTTTTCCTTATTGTAAGAATTGACTTATCAAAAAAATTTGTATTTACAATTTTTTAGCTTACAAGTACATTTCTCTTACCCCTTAGGCAGATATATTTGCTAAATAAAAGCAAAACAACTCCCATTTAAAAAAAATTTTTCTAGTTTTTCTATATGCATTTTTTGCAGTGTACTATGTCCACCATATTAAACTACTCCCAATTATAAAACATTTTCAAAATAAATGTATATGTGAGCATGCACAGCAAAGGATTGGTATACAGTCCAGGGCTGGTTCCTGCCTTTTATCTAACTCAAATAAGAGGGTTTAAAAAGTGGAATATGAATGGACATGCATACATTCAAAAGATTTTCCTAAATTATAAAAAAAAGTCAATTCCACAGAATCACTTCAATCAGTTCTCTCTTCTTTAAAATACCGTAGATGATGAGTGTTGCTTTCGGTTGTCATCACAAGCATGGGGTTTTATATGTAGCATGCCTTTGTATTGATTTACATGTTTTTTGGGGATAAAATGTTTATATTTTGGTAAATATGTATAAACTATACAATATGTTGTTGAATTGTACAAATCTAATAATTTTATAGCTTTCTTTGACTCAGTAAAGACCTTACATTTGTGAGGTTTGAGTACAATTTCCAACAATGTATGAAATACTCAAAAGACTTACTTAAAATAGTATAATTAAATCACTCACCTCTTTAAATCCTCTGTGCTTATTGAAGTACTGGCTTTATTATTGGCCAGAGGTGGTTTTTTTTTCAACAACTTTATCAAAGTCATTTTTTTGTGCAACTACTTGCTGACAGATATTAGGTCTACATAGCCTCTTCATTGTTTCAAGTCTTTTCACATTAGCCTTCAGTACATGAAATTGCTCACAGGAGCTTAGCTGTGTTTCTTTTTTCTTCTCAATGTACCTTTGGGCAAGCTAGCATAATAGGAATTTATGAATTTCTGAATAATTTAAAGCTTACAGCAGGTTTAGACATTAACATATTCAAACCAGTTGGAAGACTACAGCATAAGAGTCCTGCAGTTTCTGCTTTCAACATTATGTTTACATCATCACTTAATAAAAATGCATTATATGCTAATTTTTAATAAACAAAGCCTTTAACAATATTAGAATGTCAGGTATTGAGTGCTGAATTTCCTGCTTTTTTGCTTTTATTGCTTTTTGGAATATTAACATTAGAAACTTAACCACCAAGTTAAAAGTGAAAACCCACATATTATGTTTACTAGTAACTTGCAGGAAAAAGGCATCAGTTATTTACGCCAAAGAAAAATGAATATTCAGTTATTATTTTATGCAATAAAGCATATTCTTAATGACAATATAAATGCCAAATTCTTGAAGCGAGAATTGGAGAAAAACATTAGCTTATCAAACTGGCTGAAGTTAAACATAATATATAGGGTTTGAACCTGACCTTCTAAAAGAAACAACACTAAAATCAAACAAAATTTATTTTTCAGTGTAACTATTTTGAGCACTAACATACTTATTATAACACTCTGAGAGCTTTTCTGTCCCATGCAAGTAAAATGTTTTGTTTTTGTGTAACCACTGGAGGTGTTGCACTCCAGGCCTGGAGGACAGAAGTAGCTGAAGGTTTTCATTCTAACCCTTTTCCTAATCAGTGACTAGTTTTCCCTTCATTTTAATAACACTGTTTTTAAGGATTCAGTCCTCTGAATTGATTATTTTCTTCATTAAATGACAGGCAAACAGAACTGAGATGAGAATTGAGCCAAAAGGTGACCAGTTAAATTGTGGCTTCAAACTCCAAGCAATTTCACTCCAACCTGTTTCTTAATGAGAAGTCGGTTCTTGCTGTTAATTAAACCCGTCATTTAATTCTATGGCTTGTTGCTGCTCTCATTCTACCACAGAAGACATTTCCAAAACTGTTGATTTTTCTGTTTTTTTTATGAACACCATCAAAATGCTTTGGTGACCTAATAGATGAACCTTACCGAGACCATCACCTTTCTTTATTCTCAGATATTGTGTGATGGGCACAGGTGAGTTTGTCATGTGGCAGCTTGTTTTGCGTTTCATTATTGTTTGGCTGCTAATTATGGAAAAATAAACAACTAAGGGGCCTGAGTCAAGTTAATTAAACCTAAGGCAAAAGAAATTATTAGCAGCAAAAACTGGTTACTAATTAAGAAAATATTTTGAATGAAACATGTAGCCACTTTGGCCCACCTGGACCGAAGTTCGACACCCTTGGTGTAGGGGATTCCTCCGTAGCAGCCCTACAGATTGGGGAATGGGTAGTAGTCACATTGGGCCAGGTCTGGAGGATAGGCTGGGTGGAGCATATCTTTCAATCGACAGTCTGAATATTGGCCTTTGCAACCTGGGTGGCAAAACTTTCTCCTGATTAACTGCCTGGCTTATTCACTATTGTTTTAACAGTTATTTAGAATCTAAGTCATAATGATGTATCCAGTTTCCATCTTCAGTTATTAAGTGCTTCTTAAATTTCTCCAGGTCTGAATTTATTAGCTTAAGATTGCCTCTGTAAATTCAACTGACCTATAACATATTCCTTAATTGTCTGCTATCACATATGCTATCACTCTTTGATTCTTTATTACAATACACTCCATCAGCATGGTAAGGACATTTTCGTCTTTCATCAATGTTGAAATCTGGCCAGACCCTTGGTATTCTTTGAAAAATGTCCTGCTTGCAGACTATTCCTTAACTGTCGCATACAAAAGGTGACTGGTCTTGGTACAAGCTATCCAGGAAAGAATGAAACTTAAAATTGTATTGTTTTCTAACAACTCTGACATCAAGGTACGATTCTTGTCATCTGTGTTAAATTACTGCAAAAATTAGAAACATACACTGTAAAACACAAATAACAGAAACATGTAACTTGCATATTTTAATACACAGGTGCTAATCTTTGGCACACAAATCAGCATTGTTTATCCAAGCATTATAATGCCAAGAAGTGTTTCCCAAAACCTGTAATAACTAAAGTAGCACTTTAAATTCTTTGTAATCTTCATGCTTACCTGATCCTCTTCCAAATCACTAAAATCACACAACATATTAGTGAAAAAACACTTCCATTTATTTCTCAGGTGTCTGTATATTGTTGACAACAATTTACCTGTCACTTCAAACTTTTTGAAAATAAAAACATTTTTCACACTTTTAGAGTGATTCACTAGGGTGGTATTTTCTGTACGTCGCTTAAATCATCTGAGATCAGACGCCTCATCTTGTATGAGTTAATGCCAGTGAAACTCATCCAGGATAAGTCGGTTTTTCAAACGTAGCCGTGTAGTAGATTAGTCTAGCTGGATCTAATCATCTGAGATGAATGCGCGTGCCTGCGCTGATTGAAAAGCCCATATATATTGAGTCTAGAAAACATGATCAGCAAGTCTTTGATAGGCTGTAACAAAATGACGAAAGAATGGGCGCATTTTTTTTCACACAAGCGGAGCAAGACCTTTTATTTGAATTTCATGAAGAATTTCAAGATTTAATATGCACAAGGGGTAACACTGCAAAAGCAGCCCAAACCAGAAAAGACGTCTGGCAAAAAGTGGCCGACAAATTAAACGCTAAGTAGTGTGCATTGTACTTACTGAATGCAGCGTTTCATTTCCTATGTGTCAGATTAATTATTATTTAATATGTCATAATTCCAGATCAAACGTAAGCACAAGGAGAACATGGGAACAGGTTAAAGTGAAGTACAAGAATATACTTCAAACTGGTAAATATTGGTATATAACTATTTAAAGAATTGTTGACATAAAGAATCATATATAATATAAAAAAACATTAATTATAAAGCTAATAAGAAGGCAGACAAGCAAAAAACAGGTGGAGGTCCACTCGGTCCAGACCTAACCCCTGCAGAAGAGTTGGCTCTCCAGCAAAATGCCCATCGCCCTGTTTCTGAGGGCATTCCAGGGGGAAGCTCCTCCCCAGAATCAGTGGCAGGATGCAGTGGTCACTTCATTTCAGGTAAAGGATGGTCATTGCATATATTTGTCCTCGATGTGTGCCATAGGTATGTTCCATATAGCCCTCTTTTTTGTTGGGTCGGTTGCAGGGAATGTCATATCCCTAGAACCTGTGTCTGACCAACGAGATATTGACGAAGGTCAAATATTTGATGAAGACACTGTGTCTGATTATTCAGATCTGCGTACAATCCAGTGCCCCAATCACATTTGGAAGTCCTGGGTAATGAGAATGTTAAGCTGATTGTGAGATTCTTCATGGAACTGTTGGTGTTTTAGCCTGTGTATTACCTACCTGCAATGGCATGAGACACCTCTTTTATTGTCTGCACACGCAGGTGTCCAGGAATCATTATGAAAATCCGAAGGAAATATTTCAGAGCCAAACAGACTTTACGAATTGCCTGGCAAACTGCACTTTTAGATAGATTTTCCGCATCGCCTACAGTATATACAAAAAGTGAAGCTTGCAAAAAACTTCAAAGCAATGTCTACTGTCTGTGTGGTTGTGAGAGCCTGACTTCGCCAAGTTTGACTTCGAATATAAGGTGCTAATAAATCTTTGAGGTACAATATTCCCCCTCGGCTAAAGCGGTATCTTTCGAAAAGAATTTCCTCCGGGAGCAATAAAGGATCTTGCCGATCACGCAAAACCCTCTCTATATGAAATTCTCTTCTTATAATTTGCGCACCGATATCAATTGGTCGCTCATTCATGAACGGTGAAGCCATGACTGAATGAATTCCATGCATGGACACTGATTAAGTGTGTGAGCTAATCCTTGTTTACATAGAACAAACCTGCTCCAAGCAGGTTTGATGATTTGGATGTGCTGCTATGACAACACATCCAGCAAGAGTTTCGAAAAACCAACAGATCCAGGATCAGGCCAAATCGTCAACAATTACATCCGGCTAAATGAGTAATCCACGTATGAAAAATACTCCCGAGGCCTTCATACCTGAGCAGAATGTTGTTGGCTAATCGGTTATGCTTTAAAAAGGTTGTTTGGCAACAAAGTGATACAAACCTCACACAGTTACTAAATTGACAGTATCTCTACTGAGCTACAGGTATAGTTTACTTATAGCTTGACAAAAGTCACTAGAGTTTGCAAACTGGCCTTTAATATCCAATGCATAATTATGTAGAGGTGCATGGCAACCAGGGACTGAGCAAGCACCTTGGGATCAGTGTTATATATTCAGTGCCAGTACTCAAAATATTTTCATTATGGTCAGCTAATATATTTATTAAATGAAAATACTGCAAGGCTTTTTTTTTTTAAAAAATGAATGTGAGGTTCAAATTTGTCGGGATTGGGTCATGACTTCACCAATGAGCAGCAGATTGGACACAAATGTTACAGTATACATGCCCAAAAATTCTGCACATGGCTGTAACAGCTCTGTGATGTCATGCTAGCCTCACAAAGCATCATGGGATGCAGGGAAAATGTTTATTTTGCCATAGCATTGCAAAGAGTATATTCACTGTAAAAAATACTTTGGCAATTATTTTCCATTACCATCAAAGAAGACCATTCAGTTAGGAGGTTACTACACCATAGTGACCTTGGAAACCTTAGAATAAACAAGATCAGCAAAATAAAGACTAAAATATTTTATTTTAATTAAGAAAACACAGTAAAATATCTTGAATACTGCTGTCATTTAACTATGGGCTACATGGAGTCTGTTTAAAGAAAAGAAAAGATCCCAGCCACAGGGGATGCACAAACCAGTGTGTTTTTTCATGCTGGTCCCAAGCCCAGATAAATGGGAAGGGTTACATCAGGAATGGCATTTGGTGTAAAATTTTGCCAGATCAATATGTAGACAACAATAGAAAAATACCAGATCGGTCAAGGCCCTGGTTAACAATGGCCGCCACCAGTACTGTTAGCCAAAAGGGTGCTGGTGGAAATTGGGCTACTGTTACCAGACAGCTGGGCAACTACAGCAGAAGTAGTAAGGGTGACAGCAAGAAGGGTGCTTGGTGTGACATCTGGACAGAGGGAGGAGGAAAAGGAAACCTGGTGATGTAATGGGGAAGTATAGGAGAGTATACACAGGAAGAGGTTGGTGAAGAAGAAATGGGATAGTCAGAGAGATGCAAAAAGTAGACAGGAATACAAGGAGATAAGGGGTAAGGTGAAAAGATAGGTGGTGAAGGCAAAAGAAAAGTGTATGATGAGCTGTATGAGAGGTTGGACACTGAGGAGGGAGAAAAGGACCTGTACCGATCGGCTAGACAGAGGAACTGCGCTGAGAAAGATGTGTAACAGGTTAGGGTGATAAAGGATAAAGATGGAAACAAACTCACAAGTGAGGAGAGTGTGTTGAGCAGATGGAAAGAGTACTTTGAGAGACTGATGAATGAAGAGAATGAGAGAGTGAGAAGGTTGGCTGATGTGGCAATAATGAATCAGGAAGTGATTACAGGCTGGACTCTTCTTGGGTTTGACACAGCAAACTTTGGATAATTGGATTTGGGGATTTTCTTCTGTTCTTCTCTGCAGATCCTCTCAAGCTCTGTCTGCTCTGTCAGGTTGCAGACAAGTAGTATGTCACATTGGATGGAGACTGTCGGTAGACAGCTATTTTCAGGTATCTCCAGAGATGTTTGATTCTGGTTCAGGTTTGGGCTCTAGCTGGGCAATTCAAGGACATTCCCAGAGTTGTCCATAAGCAACTCTTGTGTTGTCTTTACTTTGATCATAGGGTCATTGATCTGTTGGAAGGTGAACCTTTTTGGCCAGTCTGAGGTCCAAAGAGCCCTGGAGCAGGCTTTCATTAATGTTTTCTCTAAGGATATCTATGTACTTTGCTCCTTTCAGCTTTTCCTCAACCTTGACCAGTCTCCCGTTACCTGATATTGAAAAACAACACCTCAGGATGATGCGGCCACCACAATACAACACAATCCAACCTCTGCTCCTTAGGGAAAAGCTGACAGAGATGGGAGTAGATTCATACCTGGTGGCATGGATCGTGGACTATCTTAAAGACAGACCTCAGTATGTGCGTCTTGGGAACTGCACGTCTGACATTGTGGTCAGCAACACAGGAGCGCCACAAGGGACTGTACTTTCTCCGGTCCTGTTCAGCCTATATACATCGGACTTTCAATACAACTCGGAGTCCTGCCATGTGCAAAAGTTCGCTGATGACACTGCTATCGTGGGCTGCATCAGGAGTGGACAGGAGGAGGAGGAGTATAGGGACCTAATCAATGACTTTGTTAAATGGTGCGACTCAAACCACCTACACCTGAACACCAGCAAAACCAAGGAGCTGGTGGTGGATTTTAGGAGGCCCAGACCCCTCATGGACCCCGTGATCATCAGAGGTGACTGTGTGCAGATGGTGCAGACCTATAAATACCTGGGAGTGCAGCTGGATGATAAATTAGACTGGACTGCCAATACTGATGCTCTGTGTAAGAAAGGACAGAGCCGGTTATTCTTCCTTAGAAGGCTGGCGTCCTTCAACATCTGCAATAAGGTGCTGCAGATGTTCTATCAGACAGTTGTGGCGAGTGCCCTCTTCTACGCGGTGGTGTGCTGGGGAGGCAGCATTAAGAAGAAAGACGCCTCACGCCTGGACAAACTGGTGAGGAAGGCAAGCTCTATTGTTGGCATGGAGCTGGACAGTTTGACATCTGTGGCAGAGCGACGGGCGCTCAGCAGGCTCCTATCAATTATGGAAAATCCACTGCATCCACTAAACAGTGTCATCTCCAGACAGAGGAGCAGCTTCAGCGACAGAAGCTGTCACTGTCCTGCTCCACTGACAGACTGAGGAGATCGTTCCTCTCCCAAACTATGCAACTCTTCAATTCTATCCAGAAGGGGTAAACATTAACATCATACAAAGTTGTTGTCTGTTTTTTACCTGTATTATTATCAATCTTTAATTTAATATTGTTTTTTGTATCAGTAAGGTGCTGCTGGAGTATGTGAATTTCCCCTTGGGATTAATAAAGTATCTATCTATCTATCTATCTATCTATCTATCTATCTATCTATCTATCTATCTATCTATCTATCTATCTATCTATCTATCTATCTATCTATCTATCTATCTATCTATCTATCTATCTATCTATCTATCTATCTATCTATCCTTCACTGTTGGAATGGTATTGCACAGATGATAAACAGTGCCTGGTTTCCACCAGACGTGCAGCTAATCTTGGCTTCATCAGACCAGAGAATCTTGTTTTTCAAAGTTTGAAAATCCATTAGGTTGTTGTAGGCTGGTTTCCAGGCCAGATAAGCAGCCATTGTACTTGCTTATGCCAGTGTACAAATCCAGAATTACAAAATTACTTGGGCTGTCATTACCTCTACTTAATACATTTATAAATGTGAGACAGCATCACATTCTTTATCGTACCATTCAAATTTATATGTGCTTTTACTTATGGTTCATACTAAGGAACAGTAGTTTGCCTTCAAAAACCAAACAAATTGCACAAATTCAATGTTTGCAGATTAATATTTAGCAATGAAGTATGTTGTTTTGCATGCCCTACTAACTGCTTGTTTCAGCAATTATGCATTTCTGTTAACACAGCACATGTTGTATTAATAAGTAGATGTGCCTTGTTCTGTGATGCACTGAAATACTACATATATTTTATTTTATTTTGGAATTAACAAATGGAGCAGCTCATGTCCTTGCCAGTGCAGATAAGCCAGATAGTCCATTTGCTTGAATCTTGCCTAAATTTTTACTTGCAACAGCTGTTGTTAGTGCTGCCATTCCTCCCATATCCCACACCTCATGATTATGAGCTGTATTCACCAGTTAGAAAATCACTGAATGCTTAGAATGATGGATAATGTTCATTATGATCAAAGAATTAATGTGAAGCGTCTGTTTATTTATCAGATAAAATTGGCATTAACAACAGCTTATGTGTGTATTTTTAATAGAAAATATGATTCCTACAAGCACACATTTAAACTCTCTTGCCTTGAACTCAAAGTATTTCCAGACTTCATGACTTCTGCAGTTTTTCTTTTCAACATGTGTTGATGTGGTCCTGTATCATCATCATTGTGAGCTATTTTCTTGTGTAGCTTAAGCTCATGATTTTCTCATGTAAGTTTCTTCTGAAATAATTCATCTACTTGCGGTTATGCGTAAGTGTGATAGTAATTTTCTCAGCACTGTAAAAAATGTTGTAGTGTTGCATTTTCAGAACTTTGGTATCTGCTTGATACTACTTGGTATCGGTTCTTGTAACATTCTTTTCAGCTAGTCTAAATCACTGTGCTCACCTTTGGTCTAAAGTATTGACTGAAAAAATTACTCTGGGAGTACAAATAGCGAAAAAAAGAGGTCCCTGCACTGGGTTCTTAGACATAATAGAATAAGGAGCTCAGTGATACAGAAGGACCACAGAGAAGCACTGCCGTGTCTCCTGGAATAGTGGAGCAGAGCTAGATGTGGTAGTTTAGTCATATTTAGTTAGAATCCCCCCAGGCACCTCCCATAAGTATATATCGGACATAGCCTACTTTAAAAAGAACAGACTGGGAAGGATTATATCTCTTGATTGCTCTGGTAACAGCTCAGAATTTCCCAGAAGCAGATGGAAGACATAAAAGAGAGAAGGGTGAAACTGTACAGCTGGGCACATTTCCATTATGACTCTCACCAGGCAAAAGGGATTGAAAGAAAAATGACGTTTACTCTGAACCTACAGGTTTCCATGCCAGATCTATCAAGGAAATGATTTAAGTGGACATTAAAGAAAGTTATAAAGTTATACTAATGAAAATGAAATGTTTAAGCATTTTTTAAAATGAAAGGGTTAATGACAAATTAATCCAGAGGCATAAAACATGTCAGAGTACATCTGAAATATTTTGTGAAATTGAGGTGTTCATGTTAACACTGGGACAAAACAGTCCTTGAAAAAGCCAGAAAAATGCTTCAAGTGTTATTACAGGACTGTTGAATATATGGTTTGAGGAAAAAATGGAAGTTTTGAGTTGAAGCAAATTGAACTTACATAGTAACATGATAGAAGAGTTTTAATTTATAAAAAGATTAAGTAGCCTGATTGCCTGCTGTTACTTTAAAATTAATTCTTCAACAAGAATAGAGGGGCAAAGAAGGTAGTATATTAAAGGTTCATTTTTCTTTTTGCAAAGAACTATAAATACATGAAACAAGTAATTAGGTTACTAAGTAGTGTAGTTGAAAGTAGCACCTTAGGGATGTTATACAATATTTTGAAAATCGATGCTGAATAAGAGTAAATGCCTACAGAATTTATATTTATTGGTTTATTTCATACTTAGTTTAGAAGCCTGTAAAATTATGTTATAATGTCTTGTTATAATTTTGACATTTGAGATTATTTGATTGAACACATTAGAAAATATTATATATAGTTGAATTCCAGTGGGGTTTTTTTTGTTGTTTTTATTTGAAAAGACTGGAATATAAAACATGAAATTATGACTTTGCTTAAAAGCAAAAAATAAATTTAGTTAATGCACCCAGGGATGTGATTCAGTTAAGTTCAAGACATGCTTATTTGTACTTGGCAATCTGTTTGTTAAAGTCCTTAATAAGCAATACCTTTCACGGTTTTGCAACAAATTGCTGAATCCTAAAATGAAAAAGAATAAGCTGTGAATATATAATAATCCACCATTTCTTGAAATATCAGTTAAACTTTATCACAAACTGAAATGATTACAAAATAATGTTTGAAACAGAATATGGTATTTCAGAATTTACCATATTGCAGAAACATGGTACTTTTAGCTACTGTATATAATTTTTTGCCTTTAATGGGAAATGAAGTGGACAAAGAACACTGTTTAGCAATGATGACAGTGCTGCAAGCAGGCTACTGTATTTCAGAAAAGTACTTTTTTTAGCTATTGCATCTAGTCATAGACTGTTAACATGCTTATGTGTGAGTGATCGTCTTGTTTAACACCCTTTTGGTGAAATGATATAGTGATAAATCTGTTACTTTTCCCAGAGGAGAAGCTGTTTCTTCCATCTATTCCCTTGGGCAGCCTTTTACCTAGGCTTGTCTGTTTTTGTTTATGTACAGTCTGATGTACCCCTGAGTAGATGCTTCAGTCACAGTGCGACCACATCACGTCTCTTATGCTGAGAGAGAGGTATTAGTTATTTTAAACAGATGTTTATGTAGATCACAATTTAATTGTAAATAACAACATTCTATTATCATATCAATATTTGTAAAGACACCAAAATAAACCTGGAAAAGTATAACATATCTTTAATTTTGTAATACTTAATTTGAGTAACTTTTTAGAATCATTATTTGGAAGCCGTGAACTTCAAGAGTATGCCTGTTTTGTTTTGACTATAAAGACTTTTAATGTAGGTATAGCTTTTCTTACATTACCTAGGGCAAAACTAAAACGTTATTCACTAAAGTCATTTTTCTAGTGTAAATAGTATGCTTTCATATTGACCTCTATTAGTAATATTGTTTGAACAGATGAAGCATTAGAGCAGACCTTATTTGATTAGTATACATTTGGTAGAAAAATAACATTTGACCTAAAATGTTACTTTGTACTTTTTCTAATATTTTCCCTTACATTTGTTTAAGTGTTATGGCCAGTGCAATGGTCTTCCAGCAATGTCTTTTTAGTGACTTAGTCAATGACGGCTGACTTCTGGTAGGGCCAGGTCTCAAATCACCTTAGAACAGAAGACGCAGGACTTCTGGTGGAAGTTGGAGTGATGTCACAGCTCCTCCAGCCATCTGTTATTAGATCTGATGCCAAAGCGGAAAAAGTGTAAATGACAGTGCCAATCTGAAGCTCAGATCGAATTACAAGTATTATAGTAAGTTGTGTTAAAATATTGTATGATTTCTTTGTCTAATAATAGTCTGTCTTTGGCAAGGAGCACATAATTCTTAACAATTTTGTTTCATACTTTCCACAACAGTCCATGCACCCACTCCTTAAAAGAGATAATGGCACAAAATACTTGAAAAAAATCACTTTTAGCTTGACGTATATTGCTAAATACAAGATACACATTATTATAATTATCACAGCAATAATTTTTGGTCCAACACTGAAGCAAAAACATAGGGAAATGTCTTCTCTTTTACATATCCTTAGCTCCTTAGCTCTTCAGTGACATATTCACAGAAAACACCTACAGAGACTGAATAGTATTCTGAATAACAGTCAGGTGTAGCAATGAGAACAGCAGAAGGGTGAAGGTAGCTACTGTTTCTCTTTTCAATTGGTTGATTAAACAAATTACCCCAAAGCGTTGCTGTTTTTGTCCGTGCCTGGAAAATTCCAGACAGTTCTTGGTTATATAGAAACATTTTTTATTGTACCTTCAGCTTGGTTTTTACACTTGCAAATTATAGTACTCCATCTTAAAGCTTAAGAAAATCATGTTTTATCATCTGATATGGCCTCTAACAGTAAACTGTTTTATATGTGTAAATAAAAGTAAAATAAATTGTGATGTGTGAGTCACTGTCCTGCACCCGAGCGAAGAAGCTGAGTCCAAAGGCTTAAAGAAGGCCAATTTTATTCCCATCAAAACAGGAACAGTCACACAGCAAGAGACACAGCAAACGAGCAGAGACGGGGCCAGGTCAGTGGCCAGGTTATAATGTTCCCCGTATCACCCATTAGACGACAGACGTGGGAGGCTTTGAACTTGTAATTGCCTTGGTGGTGCAGTGAACCTGTGGTTGCCTCCGAAACAGACAAGCAACCCTCGACGGATGTGTCAATTGCATTTCAGCGTGCAGCACCATTAGGGAGGGTCTCAAAAGAGTTAAAAAATCCCATAAAATCATCATGTAAATCTGTAAATATAGTAAAATATCAGTTTGCACAGTGAAACTAACATACTGACAGATGTATTACTGATTATTTATACTGCTTACACAGGTTTGATCTGTTTTGAAAATGTCTCAAAATTTTTAAACTCCTTATAAAGTTTACTGTCTTCTTAAAATTACAACTCCAGACATACACATTTATTAGAAACAAGCTGTGCCACTAATCTAAGATGGGTTGAAATCTAAGTAATCAATGTAGACCTTAGCATTAACATTTGCATATATCCCTGTTTGGTTTGGAATTTGTAAAAGCAGTGTTAATGTTGTGATGCGTCATCTATTGGAATGACAAATGCAATGCATTTTATTACTGAAAATGTTTGTAATGCGCCATCTTTTGGAATGACAGAGGCATAGCAACCTGATGGACACATAGACAGACAGACGTACACTTGTTCTTTTATTAAAGTGGATCATTGTCCATAGATGGTTGCTGTTTTTTCTGAATTCATGTACAGTCAACATTGTGTCGGCAAAGTCTGCTAGCCCTCAGATAAACAGTAGCTGCTCAGCCAGCCAGTCCCCAGTTTAATTAGCTGCAGTCTTTGTTTTTTTATTTAATTTAAATTGATTTTAAGGATAACATTACACTGAGGAAATTACATATCAGCAAGATATACAGTAATGTATCTTATTCAAATCAAATCATATAATCCCTCCATCACCCTAGAGATTGGAGAAAGATATAGATTTAACACAAAATAATCATTTAAATATACTGAAATATTTATGTTGGTAATAGTTCAACATAGTGAATATAATAAGGACAATATTGATAAATGCCTGACAAATTCTAAAATAAGTTTTGAACTGTCCCTTATAAGTGAATTTTATTTAATTTTTTCTAATTTTTATTTTTTTCTAATTTTAAGCATAATACTACTTCTTGATCTTATTGTTTAAATGGCTTAGAACTATTCCAGTTCATTAACAGAAGTTGGCATGTTAGTAATATTGCATAAATTACACCATATTATCCATTAAGCAATAATGTTTCACTGGCTATTAACTAAAACAGACAGTTTAAAGGATGATCTGGTTATGGATTTGTTAACTCATGGGATAAATGACTAATCCACCTAGTGCATGGTTTTTGCTGATGACATTGTGTTGTGTAGCACCAGAAAGGAAGTGGAGAAAGATGGAAAAATGGAAAAGAGCTTTGGAATAAAAGAGTATGAAGATAAATAGGAATTAGACAGAATATATGAGGTTTAATAATGATCAGGATTCATAAGTTAGCCTGCAGGGAGATCTATTGAGAAGAGTGAGTAAATTTAAATATCTAGGATCAGTGGTAGCCTGAGATGAAAAACTAGACAGAAAGATAACCTATAGGCTACAGGGAGGATGGATAAATTGGAAGAAAGTATCTGGAGTATTGTGTGGTTAAAGGTAAGGGTTTTAAGACAGTGGCAAGACCAGAAATAATATATGGAGCTGAGACATTGGGCAGTAAAAGGGAATGCAGGAGAAGAAGTTAAATGTGGCTCAAAAGAGAATGTTCATATGAATTTGTGGAGTTACAAAAAAGGGACAGAATAAGAAATAAGATAATCAGAGGTACAACAAAGTTGGAGAGATATCTAAGAAAGTACGGGAAAGCATGTTGGAGTGGTACGGGCATGTGATGAGCAGTGACTATGAATATGTTAGCAAGAGACTGATGGGAATGGAAGTATGGGGGAAGAAAAGGTAAAGCAGGCCAAAGGGGAGGTGGATGGATAAAGTAAAAGAAGATCTGAAAGAAAAGGATTGTCAAGGAGGTGCAGGACTGTTCTGTATGGAGAAGAGTGATAAAACACACTGACCCCACAGAGAAATAGAAAAATATGAGGAAGAAGAAGCAGAAGAGAATTTAAAGGATAAAGTAATAGTATAATCCCTAAATAGTATGATAAGAATTTTGCTCCAGTAAGATCTGAGCAGCAGACTCACAATGTGACACAGTGAAGCTGTTGCCTAGGGCATCTCTCACAAGTAGCGTGTAGACCTGAATGCATCTTGGAGAAAAAGAGATGTGTGTAGTGTATAATTGTAACATGTATTAGTTTCACTTATTGAGGAATAATGTATTGCATCTACTGCAGACTTCAATTAATATGTCAGATCATCCAATTGAAAGGTCCTGTTTTGAACTCTGTGTCAGATTATACGTAGCAGTGGTTCTTGAGTTCAGTCCTGGAGGCCTAGATTGGCTGCAGGTTTTTATCCCAACCAGTTTCTTCTTTTAATGGCACTTATAAATTAATCATACAGTTTGCTATGTTGCAGGTTGTGTTTTTATACAGTATCAATCCAGAAATTATAAACAGGTTATACTATTTTTTACTGAATGAAGCAGAAATGTAGCTGCCTAAGAATTTAGCTGCAAACAACCTTGGTCAGAAAAGACAGCTGCTGACTTCCATGGTATGGTCAGCAGGACACAAACAAGTCAGTTGGCTGGAGAGGATGAGAAAGAATAGGCTGCTGCCAAGCTGGTCAGCTGGCTGGTATTATTATGGTATTATTTTTTGAATTGGTTTAGAAGCCTGCAAGATGTTGTTATAATGTTGGCATTTAAGATAATTGTACTGAACACTTGAAAAAATATTATATACACACCTTTTTATTTAATTGCTATAAAAGAGAACATGTAAAAGTGACAATGGAAGTCCTTTGACCAGTTGATCAAGAAATAATAGATGACTAATAATAACACAAAAAGGAAACATGTCCATTAACTCTAGAATTACCAGAGCCAACAAAAAACTTGTAAATCCGTCCCACCTTAAATCCCTTCGCACTTCTCCATCAGCGTCTTTTGTCTTGTAAATGTGTCGATAAGCCCAAGCAGCCTGCTATACCATCCCCCCCACCGCCACAGAAAGGGAAAGAAGTTCTCCCAGTTCCTGCCTTGATTGATTATCTGGGAGTGAGCTACCCAGAATTGTAAGGGGAAATAATTTGATGTGTGTTTTGTGTCTACAACAATCTATGTAAACACATCTTTAAAACAGAAACATTTTTCATGTTTTAGTACTAAATGACAAAATGTAGACATAAACTATATAATACTATATAATGTGTGAAGGCTAATGGACAAATATCAAATAAACACTTTCACAAAAGGTGCAAGTACAATACGACAGCGGTTAGAACTGCCGACTTATAATCCAAAGGTCACGAGTTCGAAACCATCTCCTCTGCAAATTTACCTTTTTGAGTAGAAAGCTACTCTTATTGGTAATATTATACAATAAAAACATACATTTGATTTGTGTCTGTAATAACCGGTGTAAATTTATAGCACTTGTAAAAGTTTTTTCACTTTTATTCTCCCAGTCACGATCACGATACAACACCCACCCCCCCGCTCCAGATCTGACGCGGTTACTTTTTATCTGAAACTGGGAATAACTGTAGATGTGAGTGACGTTTTGAGATGATGGAACTGGAAATTCTCTGACCTGGAGGGATAAAAGCTAACACACAAACGCTGGTGAATCTGCCTGCTTCGTACCTCACCGTCACTTGAAATTTTTTTATTCAGTTTTATTGAGTGTTCCTGCTCATGCTGAATTAGTATGCGCCTTATGGTCCATGATGTCAAAGCCGCACTGACAAAAAAACAGAGACATAGGTACAGTATATATGATATTTGGAATAACTCATTTTATGACCTGTATAGTACATTTTGGAAAACATTGTGGCACTGATGCAACATTATTCATATTATTCATATTCATTCGCACGCCTTCTTGCGCTTGTAATCAGTGACCATGGTTTTTTTTTTCAATCTTACCCATGCAGTCTACACATTTTGGTGCACGGTACTGTTTCTTTTGTACTCCAGGACATGCAGAGGAAACAATAGTACAGAGAGGTCAGTTCCGCACTATATGCAATCATTAAATTCAAATGTTAACAGTTCCCACACACCCAAGTACCGTCCTTTCTACGTTTACGACATGTGTACCTGTTGCAATGTACACACTTCTCTCTGTGCTGTGGTTACTATTACACTGAAGGGGATGGGGAAGCGGCGGTTTTGGAACAGAAGCTTGTCGATGTTGCATCCTCTTTTGCTTTATCCATTGCCTTTTCTTGTAAGAAGCGACGACGAAGCTCCTCTGCAAGGTGAGCCATGAACACTCTTCTTTTCTCAGTGGTCCCCGTGCATGCCTTGTACAGTACATGTGCGTTGATCGCCGCCAAGTCAAGAATGTTATAGCACAAAGCAACCAGCCACCTGCGTGCTCCTGCTCGCACTGAATAAGCTCATGCCTTCTGGTGCACAATGTCAACGCAGCACTGGAAAAAAAGAAAGAGACAAATATATGTGACATTTTGAAGAAATCATTTTATGACCTGAATAGTACCAATCAGAAAACATCATCGCACTAATGCAATATTATTTGAAAACGAACAGTGTCAGATCAGGTGTGAATTTATACTGGTGCTGTTAGCATGCCGGTAGCCGGTTGCTGTGTGCTATAACATGCTTGATTTGACGGTGATCAACGCATATGTACTGTACAAGGCATTAGCTTGGCGGTTCTGTTATTCACATTCGAGTGCAGTCTAATATGCTTAAGCCATTTGGGAAGAAAAAAAATAGGTCATGCTTTATAGTATGGGGTTTATATTAGTAGGGTATCTTGATTAGATGATACAATATTTTTGGGGGGGACTTACCTTAAAATTATGTACCTCTTGACTATCACTTGGCATACAGTACATGAGAAGTGTAAAAAATACCATGTGCTCCCAGGTTTATCTGTCACTTCAGAACCTTGAAGCCTGGAGGAACCTCACTCCAGTCCGGCTGAATGTCAGGTATGAGATAGTTCAAGAAGTAACTCAAGTCCCAATGAATTCACTTTATTTGCTCTTGAACTTGAAGAGTGTAGCCAGTAATTTTTTTTTTTCAACATTCAATGCTCCAAAGGTAGTTTCCAGTAACTGTGAAACCATTGGAGGACCTCTGTAAGGGCTTATAGTATACTGATTATAAACTTCCTTGGCCCATACATATTCAAATCTAACCCTTCACCTAAATGTCTGGAAAGAGTCCACCTCAGGAAAAGAAACAGTCTATCCCTATCAAAACCAACACAAAGCCTCCAAAAGTGGCTTTTTATTGTGAAGTATCTCGTTAGCAAACTGGTGTGCAGAGCCGATTGTTTCTCTGAAAAGAAAATCTCCAACTATCTTGAATGTCATTCAGCTCCTCATACAGTACTTCACATCACAATTAAATTATGTCCAGGGAGCATTTATAAAAACTAGTAACTACAAATCAGTCCTTTTCAAAGAATCAATCATCTCAAGCATACACTTTCCAAGGATGAACAACTCTAGTGGAGAGTGAAGTGGTAAAAATACAGGGACATTTGAACAATAAATTAGGCACAACTGCACCATATAAAGACTGAGTCAATAATTGTCAAGATTCTAATCTTAGGCAAAATGACATTTGAATGTGGATTATCATCTTTTGATCTCTGTTATCAGATCACCTATGACATGCACATAAAGCAAAAGTTACCAATTAATCTCTTAGGTTGTTTTCTGAAAGGTGGATTGAAGGAAATGTCAAAAACAGCTATACTACTGTTATATGTATCTTCTTATCTGTCTTACTGTCCATGCTGTACCCATAGTATTCACCCTGGGGGGGTCCCTATGCCAGGCTGCTTCATCTACTAGGGCTGTGTTACTTTTCAGTCCTTTGCTTCAACCCAGTCTACCACCAGCATAGGACTTCACAAGAGTATTCTCTGGTGCCCTTAAGGGGCTGCAGTTAGATAAGGAATGAACAAGGAATCTGAACCTTCTGGCAATGTCAGTAGCAGTTAGACAGAGACAGTAGATTTAAACTTTGACTTAAAATGTACATTTATCTGCATCAAACCTGATAGCAACAAATATAAAATGATACAAAGAATCATATAACCTGAATGGGTTAGGTCTCCATGTAGTCTCATTAACAATACCAAGTTGCAGGTAAGCATTCCCAAGTGGCTCAGTACCTTAGTTACAGATTATACACCACATTCTAAATCAAGAAATGAAAATGAAAAGATTAATTGTCAGGTAGAGAGCTCTTTGTAAAAAATTGTCCATTTATTACTAAGCAGCAACTGAGCGAAAACTAAGAGCTACTTTTGGAAAGTGTCTTCTTTTCCTCATCCCCTTTCCTTCTTGCATGAAATGATCACACACATGAAACACCTGGCTTACTTGTTTTTGTCTCCATTAGCAGAAAATGTTACAAAATCATTATCACAAGTGCAAGGTTATTTCTCCCATGATAACCAAAAGCTACACAATCTAACTATGGAAAACACCGTGAGTCCTGCTCCATATTCCAGCTTTCCTTTCACAGAATAAACAAATCAACCCCCACCCCTTGACCTAACACATTCTAAGGCTATCTGTCTGACAACTATTAGCTGAAAAAATGAGAGTACACCTATGCTTTCTCTTAACTCCAGGGCCAGTTCAGTGATTTTTCTCCAAAGTCATCCCATGTCACAGAGACTAACTCTTCCCGTAATTACTCCAAAAGGCCAATAAGTGTCTGTTCTAGAACTAAGGCCTCCTCATCCAAGTCTGTACCTGCTGATAATTTATTGTATTTCTTGGTAAATCCTCAAATTGAGCAGGTGTTTTGCCTAATCTCCGATAAAGTGATCTTTGTCTTTTAGATGATCAGAAGGCCACTCTTGACACTCAAAAGTAAATATTTTGTAATCTAACATGATGCCAGCACAATTTAGTGTTTTTTATTTAGATTAGGTGCAATATAGTCTAATTTCTACCTATTAAAACTACAAAATGTTCATATATTGATAATACCAAAATGGCACTCTTGTACATTACATTAAATTGCAATAATATATTATTTCAAATCTTTAATGCAAAAATTATATTATTATTTCAGTAATATTGAAGATGTTGTGAATTATCAATGTTGTTAACATCATTAATATTAGAAAGAGCTAGTGAAATTTTATAAAACTATGATAAACAGGCAAAATATTTTCAAAATAATTAAAATGAATTGGACATGAAATATTTTCTTTTGTATTTGTTGTTGTTAGAGTTTCAGTATACAGTATTTGTTTTGTGGTCATAATTATTTTTGTGTACTCAATACTGTCCTTTTAATTATTTAAATTGGAACATTTGACAGAAGATTTGGTATTGAAAATTCTTCAAATACCACTTTATTTTTACAGATATCTAAATTCTTTACAGATTATATGGGCACGATCCAATTTTAGATTTAGACATAAAAGTCTGTCCTTTGGTGACCTTGCAAAGACTAGGGATAATATATAGGGAAAAAAATTAGACCATTGGATTATAAAGTATACATACCTAGGGTACAGAAAGATTACGGATTGTTAAATCATTTTGCTTGGTCCCTAGGAAACGCTGAAGCCACAGATGTACACAGCTTCTAGCTAAAAGAAATTACCTTAGGTATCTGTGGGAAAAGATTTGAGAGAAAGACAAATGAGGAATAATGTAAGCTAGTGGATAAAAATCACTATATATTTTTAGATATCTGTACTCATATGATCCTCTTTTCAAGTGTAAAATGTCATAAGGTAAAGGTTAATCTGTACATGTATTAAAAGTAAGAGACAAAACAACAACTGACCACCTAAAAAGAAATAAAGTAAACACAGACACTAATATGATGATGTAGACTTTTATGTATAATTACAAATTGACTGGAAAATAATTTTGCATTAATTTATTTCTGTTAAACAAGACATCAAACTGTGATGCACACTGGTTTCAGAAACAAGATCAAGATTTTGACAACTTGATACATAACTTAAGCATCATACTTTTGATGCTGTTTGCTTCTAACAGTTTTAAGAAACAATACTTGAGTAATTTGATTTTATTTTGAGTGGCAACCTATTTGTATTAGAAGATGGTTCAGTATTCCAACAACATTCCTCCTCCTTCTCCTCCCTCTCTACATCTTCTACGTGTACTCTCCAAGTAAAATGATTGGACACAACTCACGTACAAGTAATTTATCTGGATTTTTTTCTTTATTATTCAAGTGAAAAAAAATGAGATTTAAATTTTCTGCCTACAAGTACAGACGAAAGTATTTTTTCAACCCTATTTTAATGACACAATTGCAACCATTCTGAGCTGAGCATCACTATGTCATGCTCCTTCAGGCTTCCTTTTCATGAAACTCTACATTATTTTTCTTGATTTTTTTTCGTGAGGGTCATGCTTGTGTCTGTCTCTCATTCTATTCCCTAGATAATCTCCCAAAATTCAACAGAACTGCAATTTGGGAGTCATGTTGCAGGAATATAGAGTCACGGAGCTCATAAAAATCCAATCATTGTTTATAACAAAATTTTTTGTCATTGGAGGGTTTAAATTTGACTATTGAGGAAGACTCATACAGGGAGCATTGTAGCTGCCAGATACATAGATGTAGCAAAAACACAAAAGTGAGGAGAAAAATAACACCTTACCAAAAAGTCCAGGTTTTCTTAGTTTGTTAGTGTCCTGCTAGGTAGCCTACCATACATTAAAGATTTCTGATTTTTTTCTACATATTAGGAAGTTTTTCAAAGCACAAGGAACTAACTGCATATACAGAGAAACGTTCCCAGACTAAAATGGTGCTTTGCCAAGCAATGGTTCTATGAGGAACCTCGCAACCCAGTAAACAACCAAAAGAACCAAGAATGAAAGCAACCTGAAAATAGTTAGACAAACCAATGTCTAGAAAAAAAAGAATATTAGGAGTTGTTGTACACATTCTGACACTGGTAAAGAATTTAAAATGTACAAATTTTTAGACATATTTACACAAATTTCTTTTATAAAACAAATACTAAGGCGTTAAAACAAAATACAAAAAGTGAAAGGAAAAGTGAAAGCTCAGTTACACAGTTGTCAGTTGAAGAATTAACCAGACAACAAAAACATTAAACACCTTGAACAAGGTAAAAAGTTGCTATTTCAATTGCAACATTAATAGACGGGAATAAATGTACTACAGGCAGTCCCTGGGTTACGTACGAGATAGGGACTGTAGGTTTGCACTTAAGTTGAATTTGTATGTAAGTCGGAACAGTTACATTATTTTAACAAATGCTATTGTTGACCGACTGTAACCAAGTGCTCTGCCAATGAATGATGGAGTTTCACCTCTTTCTGACCTTTCTTTTATTTATTTTCCATGGTGATGGTTTTTTTCTTCTTTACTATATCACCAGCACTTGCATCAGA
This sequence comes from Erpetoichthys calabaricus, assembly GCF_900747795.2. NCBI lineage: Eukaryota > Metazoa > Chordata > Cladistia > Polypteriformes > Polypteridae > Erpetoichthys > Erpetoichthys calabaricus. Next base: position 225,027,111 of record NC_041394.2, on the reverse strand, counting down.
TTTGTGTTTCAGAGACATTGTTGAAAGGTGAAGACAAAAGGTTAATATGAGCTCTTCTGCACAGAACTGTACAGCTATCACAGCAGGAAGGCACCAGTCGTCAATACGTCTGATGTATAGGGTGGTTCAGATCTAATTATGCAATTTTCATTACGCTATAACTTATTCAGTTTATTACCTAGAAAATTACCCGAAAAATCCCGAAGAATCGTCTTCGCGCCGAACTGGAATCGTCCCTGCATAAATTAAAGTCATCCAGACGATCTGAATCTGCATAATTAGATCTGGACCACCCTGTACTGACAAGAGACAACTTCCTGCTATGTGCATAACAGTACAAGGAGGCTTGCTATTGAGAATGAATGGGGGCAGCGAGGGGCGGTTCATCACCAGCCCACCTCACAGTCACCTCCACTACAGTATGCTGCCTGCAGCGCACGCAACACCACTGCCCCCATTCAGCATGCAGCCATCCAAGGCACACTACAATGCTACCCTCTGCCACCCCGTTCAGCCACAACCGGATCACCGCTTGCAGCATTACCAGCCGCGCACCTAGAACGAACGGGGCAGCCGTGTGTGGTGGGCGGGCACTGAAACTGCTTGCCGCCGGGAGCCACCGGAGGAACACTACACTGCGCAAGCAGCGAAATCGCCCCCCTCCAGCTACCGCTTGCAGCGTCCGCAGGGCGAAGATGACAGAGCGGCAGTTACTTGGACGCATGTGACGCAGCTGCGGCCCCGTTCGTATGTCGTAGGTCGAATGTTCATAACCTGGGGACTACCTGTATACAATCATGCACACCTACCAGCGGTAGTGTAGCAAGTTCACATTAAAGGGATAAATATTTGACAGTGTTATTTAGGAGAGATGAAAATGAATGTATAAGAAAAAAGATTTTATGGTTGTGTTGATATAAAGAAGTCCAATGGGTACATACTGTAATGATTTTGAGTCTAAAGAGGCAGAACATTATGAGAAAATAACATTTGAAAAATGGCTACATTAGCAATGCCACTATGCTTCCATATACATTGTGTGTGTTTCAAACTTCCCTCCAACTGTGGCTACACATGTATGTATTATAAAAACTGCCAGAAAGCAGCTGTTGCTGTAAAATATACTACTGAGTGGTACACATCGAAGAGATCTAACAAATTACTGTTTGACAAATTTGCTTTTCAAGGTTAAGAAAACGATCAGTAACTATAATTCCACAGAGAATTAAACTAAGGTCAATGAAATCCCAACCTTTCCTGCCCAGCTCTTTCTTTTGTGACTAAATACTTGCACTGTCTTGAATTTCTCCACTTTTTTTCATTTCTTTCTATCTTTCACAAAGTACACAGTTTCTTACTCTTGCTCCTTTTATTATCACTCACTTGTGGGTCCATGGTATCCACGTAACACAAATACTAACAGCTTTGAGCACATTCAAAAAATATGGATGAAGAAAAGCAGCAATAAAACACTGCACAAGAAAATAAGCACTGCATAGTTCCTTAATGGTAACAACCAAAGACATTTTAAATTAAAGCCTGTACGCAGAGGTTGTAAGCACTTTTCTAGCAAATACAGCATTAAAATCCCGTTAGCACACAGCCCACACTCTCTTTGCCAACGATCTCCATCTGTCAAGTCAAGGTCTTCTATCAAAGGCTCTTCAGTACTAAATAGTCTGTACAGCTCCAATGGATTTCAGAAATATAGAAATAAAAACTGTCTTTGGCTGAAACACCCCTAAGGCTTCTTTTTTATGGAATGCATTAAGTGACGCAACAAGAATATGACATACATACCAACATTATAAAATAATATATTTTTACATTATGTTAGCATTTACATTTTACAGTGAAATATACATATAAGTTTTATTTTGTTTCTGGCTGTTACAGATGTTTTATCTGAGATTTTGCCAACCGTGATGCTATTCATGTAAGAGTTTAACAGAACATTCATAATGCAGACTGAAACATCAAAAAAAGCTCCCGTGAGTCTGGCAGAAAAGGGCAGACATTCTTTACTGTATTTAAGGAGGAAATTGCTCCCTTGAGACTTAAGAGAAACATCCTTGCTCTGAAGCGAATTACTGATTTTCAGAGATATTATCCCTGGATCCAGTAGTTTTAGCTAGGGAGAGATCATGCTCATCTACGCTGTGAGTACAATAACAAAATATTGGTCTGCAAAATTGTTTCTGTTACTCTAGATGAAGTGCTGTAAAGAAAAAAGATCATGATACATGAAAATGAGCCAACCATGCATATGAAACAGAGTGAGACTCTGCTGCTTTTCTTCCCTTTAGCATGTTGCTAGGAAATGGTGATTATAATTGGTAAAGACAAACTGAAAATATTAGGTGAGTAAAAAGAAAATATAGAAAAGATAGTGATACAGTAAGAAAGTCAAAGGGAAGGTTATGCTGTATGAACAAATGGGTATCTGGTATAGGTACCACTTAAAGGAGAATCTGCAAAAATGATGTGAGATCATAGCTACGCTAGGCTTTTATCTGTAATACACTCTTGGAAAGAATTATGGAACAGTCTATAAATCCACAGCTGTAATTTAGTCAGTTAATTATATATCGAAATATCAAAATCAGGAGTTGAAATGACTAACTCATTTATTTGTTTAAAGAATAAATGTGCTCTAGCTAATTTCACCAAATTTTGCCAGTTTCACCTTTCTCATATTTAGCAGTTGGTCCACTACCATTAAAATGTTAGTCAATACTTGTTTGGCTTATACGTAAAACTCAAAAATAATGTTTTCATTTGAAGCTTAGATAAATCTGCATAATAAACCATTGATTCATTTTTTAACCATTTCAATCCCTCACAGGATTACAACTTTAGTAGAGTGCTAGTACAACATATCCCAAAACTTAACATTCATTTACACAGGGCTAACCTAAACTTAACATCTTTAAGAAGCAACTGAAACCAACAAAAATGAAACAGATACAAGGTGAATAATAAAAGGCTCCATACAGACAATGACAGGGCTGGAATTTGAATTCAGGTCTCTACAGTGAGGCATTAGCAGTATAGTGAGTTACCTTTTCACAGAAATATTTACCCAGAAATTACACACAAGGATTTTTTTTCACTTATCCTACTTTATGTTTTTGTTGTATGTCATTTTATATTGTATACTGTCAGGCATGTTGGCGTGGGGACAGTTTTATGGGTGCATGCTGGGTGAATATGGACAAAGAAAAGAGTGTGACACCACCACTAACATTTGTTCTGTCTTGATTTCTTAGAATACTGGAGGAAAAAAACCCAGAAGTCCAATGAGGTCACTTCCTTCACCCATGAAGGCACAACACTTCCAATCTCAGCCCTATATAATGGAAACCCTCACTGGAAGTAGAATTTATGGACCAGCTTCTGAGGATAAAAGAGCTCCAAACTTCTGAAGTTTTACTGTATTCACGGACGGTATGCCAGTTGTTTTATTGAGTACGTTTGCCTTCATTATCCTTCTGACAACAAAATTGAACGGGGCATTCTCATCGACCCCAATTTCTTTGTTTTTGTTTTACTTACTGTATTTGTGGTCTGTAGGATTCATGTTTTAAAACTTGCTTTGTAGACAGATATCACTGCTTTACAAGCAGTTTTAGGAAAGAATTACTAACCTTAGGTTCAAACGTTAATAATGTTCAAGGTGATAATTTAGTGGACAATTATTTTTTATAAAATTCCAAATGGTATCTATCTAAATTTAGATGTAGAACAAAATGGAATATTATCATCTCAATTTTATATACAGTAATCCCTCGCTATATCGCGCTTCGACTTTCGCGGCTTCACTCTATCACGGATTTTATATGTAAGCATATCTATATCTATACTAATTAATAAAAGGCAAAGCCCTCACTGACTCACTGACTGACTGACTGACTGACTCATCACTAATTCTGCAACTTCACGTGTAGGTGGAAGGCTGAAATTTGGCAGGCTGATTCCTTACAGCTTACTTACAAAAGTTAGGCAGGTTTCATTTCGAAATTCAACGCGTAATGGTCATAACTGGAACCTCTTTTTTCACAATATACTGTAATGGACGGCAGCTCGATGGCCGTGGGAGGAGGAGTTGAGTGTCACGTCATCACGCCTCCCACGTAATCACGTGAAAAGACTATGAATGCAGTAGGGAGAAATGAAGGAGGAACCGCAAACAGCGAAGAACAAAAAATTCATTAAACAATTGAGAAGGGAGCGAAACAATAAGAAGCGAGCGAGTAAAGCATACAAGTATCTTCATAAGGGAAACAAAGCACGGTGTAAAACGTAAGTTTAAATTAAGTTTATAGAAACGCTCCCGCTGCAGATTGCAATAACATATTCGCGAGATAAAAGAACGCAATAGGGAGAAATGAAGGAAGAGCCGCAAACAGCGAAGAACAAAAAATTCATTAAACAATTGAGAAGGGAGCGAAACAATAAGAAGTGAGCGAGTGAAGCATACAAGCATCTTCATAAGGGAAAAAAGCACGGTGTAAAACGTAAGTTTAAATTAAGTTTATAGAAACGCTCCCGCTGCGGATTGCAATAACATATTCGCGAGATAAAAGTTTAATGAGAAGACACGAGGTATAAACGAACCACACGCCGTAGCGCAACGTTAGGGGCTTCACCTCTGGTGCTGACGTTCGAGATTCGATTCCCGAGAGCAGATGCAGTGAGTGTTTACGCCTGATGAGTCCAGAATTAGGGAGAAACACGTGTCGCATACTCTTTGCATTATTTGAAAGTAAACTATTAAAACCATTCTATGATCTGCTTCTCGCAACTGAAAGACGGCACATGGCGGATGTTAGCCGACTTGCTGACCGCAACGTTAGGGGCTTCAACTCTGGCGCCGCAAACAGCGAAAAACAAAAAATTCATTAAACAATTGAGAAGGGAGCGAAACAATAAGAAGCGAGCGAGTGAACCATACAAGCATCTTCATAAGGGAAACAAAGCACGGTGTAAAACGTAAGTTTAAAATAAGTTTATAGAAACGCTCCCGCTGCGGATTGCAATAACATATTCGCGAGATAAAAGAACGCAGTAGGGAGAAATGAAGGAAGAGCTGCAAACCGCGAAGAACAAAAAATTCATTAAACAATTGAGAAGGGAGCGAAACAATAAGAAGCGAGCGAGCGAGCGAGCGAGTGAAGCATACAAGCATCTTCATAAGGGAAAAAAGCACGGTGTAAAACATACATACATACATACATACATATACACTCATAGATGCACTTACAATAACATAGAAATCAATATAAACAACATTAACATCATTATCATATGAGAATATGAAGTAATATATAAGAAGCACATTTCATATAAATATAAATTATTAAACAGTAAAATCTTCTTCTATAATTTGCTACCGTGGCTTTTCGTTGGTCTGTCCAGGATTTTAAATCACCTGTAGCTTGCAAACCGTTTCACCTATTGACTTGAAATGTGGTACACATATAATACGTCACGTCTGCTATCCGCTTTATGGGTGATGATTGTATTACTCTTTTTATGTTTATTTTATTTTAGAATCAACTCCTATCTGCGCACACCAGGGCGGCCGTGGCCAGATGCGTATGGTGTATTCACTCCATGTTATCGTGCATTGCGCTGTCACTGGTATTTTGATAAAAGAATTTGAACAATATATAAGAAGCGTATAAATTATTAAACAGTAAAACATTAACATTTAAGAAGTAAAGTTACATTGAGTACTACTGCAGTGCCTTCGGGTATACCTCATTTTTTCTTTGCCCATTACATGCTTAAATGTATACATTTTTTGGTGTACCTACCCGAGAACACGCGACATATAACCGACCGTGGGAGAAGCATGGATTTTAAACACGCGTTGAGTTCATCTGCTGGTCTCCCTCGTGGAATAACTGGTAATGTTTGACTAAAATCTACAGCGAGTAAAACGACATTACCTCCTTTTTTTTTTTTACGATCTCTGAGATCTTGCTTTTTTCGGTTCAAGGCTTCATAAGCTCTTTTATGTTCCATGGTGTACTTAATAAGTACTAATTATCCCAAACCATCATCTTTGAATGTATGCAAGACTTTCGCCTTGTATGTAGATCGGGGTAATTACATTCATTGCATTCCTAGTCTGAATCACAATCTGATTGTATGGGTGGTTACCTGGCACTGTAGGGTTGCCACCCGTCCTTTAAAATACGGAATCGTGCCGCGTTTGAGAATGAAATTGCGCGTCCCGTTTTGAATGAATACTGGACGGGATTTATCCCGTATGTTTTTTATCATTTTTTTTTTTAAAGCAGCGTGTCATGCAAATCATCCCACACGCATTTTATGAAGATGCCTCCTTTCCTACTTTTGATTGGGTAATACTTGATGTCATCGTTAGTTTGATTGGTCTTTTTAACTGTCCAGTGAGGAGGGCGTGTCTTTTAAGTAGAGTCTGCAAAGTGTTGGCACTGAGATGTGGCGTCAGCGCCATAGTTGAAGCCCCTAACGTTGCGGTCAGCAAGTCGGCTAACATCCGCCATGTGCCGTCTTTCAGTTGCGAGAAGCAGATCATAGAATGGTTGAAACTGTTGCCCCTAACGTTGCGCCACGGCGTGTGGTTCGTTTATACCTCGTGTCTTCTCATTAAACTTTTATCTCGCGAATATGTTATTGCAATCCGCAGCGGGAGCGTTTCTATAAACTTAATTTAAACTTACGTTTTACACCGTGCTTTGTTTCCCTTATGAACATGCTTGTATGCTTCACTCGCTCCGTTCTCAATTGTTTAATTAATTTTTTGCTCTTCGCTGTTTGCGGCTCTTCCTCCATTTCCCCCTACTTCGTTCTTTTATCTCACGAATATGTTATTGCAATCCTTAACGGGAGCGTTTCAATAAACTGATTGAAAATAGTTTTGCATTTACCTTTTTAGTAAAAGGCGAGCTTTTAAGCCTGAGAAATCACCCCGTAAATGCACACGTTTAATTGCACATGTGTTAATATGTATGGTTACACAGTATTAAAAGACAGTGAACAACGTCAGTTACCTTTGTTCCCGCGTTTGATAAAAGGTGAGCTTTTAAGCCTGAGAAATCACCCCGTAAATGCACACGTTTAATTGCACGTGTTAATATGTATGCTTACACAGTATTAAAAGACAGTCAAAAATTAACGTCATTTACCTTCGTTCCCGCGTGTGACTCGTGCTGTAAATCTCTTCCTTGTTTTTAGTTCACGTGATTACGTAGCAGGCGTGATGACGCGATACGTGACTCCGCCTCCTCCATTACAGTGTATGGACAAAAAATATGTTCCAGTTATGACCATTACGCTTTGAATTTCGAAATGAAACCTGCCTAACTTTTGTAAGTAAGCTGTAAGGAATGAGCCTGCCAAATTTCAGCCTTCCACCTACACGGGAAGTTGGAGAATTAGTGATGAGTCAGTCAGTGAGTGAGTGAGTCAGTCAGTCAGTCAGTGAGGGCTTTGCCTTTTATTATTATAGATATATATATATATATATAATATATGTGTATATGTGTGTGTGTGTATATATATATATATATATATATATAATATATGTGTATATGTGTGTATGTATGTATATATATATATAATATGTGTATATGTATATATATATATATATATATATATATAATATGTGTATATGTATATGTATATATATATGACAGCAACACTCATAACAATGACAACACAATTACATTGACAATCATGTTACGTTATTTTTAAAATGTTTCCTTTACTTTTTCATAACCTCTTTAACACACTACTTCTCCACTGCGAATTGCGGGTATTTTGCTATATAATATATGTGTATATGTATATATAATATATGTGTATATATATATATATATATATATATACTGTATATATATATATATAATATACGTGTGTATATATATATATATATATATATATATATATATATATATAATATATGTGTATATATATAT